>NW_007272304.1:0-792 GCF_000164805.1 Carlito syrichta | reverse complement strand
GCTCTCTCTCAGAACACAAATCACTCCCTGGCAAGTCAAGAAAGAAAGAGATGCATCTGAAATCAGTACACCATGGGGAGGAAGGACAGAGGAGGCCATAGACAGGCAGGTGAAAAAAGCAAGAGAAGAAATATTCTAGAATGGAAGACAAAGCCCTCCAAGAGCCCCAAGAGGTGTGCCCATTGAGTGTGGGTGTGGTTGTACACATTCCAATTTTAGCAAGGAGTAACAACAGATTTGCTCATCTCCCCACCTGACAATCCTCCTGTGTCTCCCCAGAAGGCAAGAATGACTCAAACCAGACAATCACACCTTAAAACAGACAAAGGTGAAATGCAAGCCAGGCTTGGGAAAGCTCCCAGCGCACATCTGAGCAGGCACACTGCTGGGATAGCTGCCAGGATGATTGGGGAGTGGCTGCTACCCCACAACAGGACCTCTTTAACCAGGGGCAGGGCCTGCCACCTTATGACCTGATTTCACTTTTCAGTGGCACAGAACACACCCTGCCACATTGCAAATCTGAGAAGCCATGGAGGCCCCATGAGGCCAAGGAAGAGGCCAATCCCTTTGATGAAAGACTGGGCCACGGCCACTGGAGTCAACACTGGGTTGCAGGTTGGTGAGGACAGCTGGGCAGGGTGAGAATCCCAGTGACAGGACCTGAACAGGAACTTACCTCAGGCTTAATTGAGGAATGTTTTGGTAAAGCTACAGTGGACACCTGTCACCTTGTGTGTTCAAAATCCATTTCCCAAACTTTGGGGCAGCATCTCAAGCTAGTCGAGGGAA
>NW_007272303.1:0-579 GCF_000164805.1 Carlito syrichta | reverse complement strand
TTCTTTAAATAAGCTGCTATAAAATTTATACAAGCCGGGCTCGATGGCTCAGGCTGTAATCCTGCACCTTTGGGAGGCTGAGGTGAGTGGATTGTTGAGCCAGCGGGTTCGAGACGCTCCTGGGCAACTTGGTGAGACCGCATCTGTACAATAAAATCAAAAATTAGCCGGGCGTTGTAGTGTGCGCCTGTAATTCCAGCTACTTGGAAGGTTGAGGCAGAAGCATCGCTGGAGCCCAGCAGGTAGAGGCTGTGGTGGCCAGGAGCGGCCACTGCACTACAGTCTGGGTGACAGAGTGAGACTCCAACTCAAAAAAAAAATTATACAAAAAGCTGACTAGAGCCACAATCTAACAAAATTACAGTGGAGGGCAAGTCTCAAGCCATTACTTGCCTGGATGTAGAAGTAGACTTTATTTCAGAGCAAACTTTATACATATCTACTATACTTAGGCTAGATGGTCAAGTCTGCTGGGTGGGGAAAATCCACGTGAGAAATGGAGCCACTGGGGAAAGGGCAGGAGGGTTTTTGAAGGTGACTGCAGTTATAACAGATAATCTATAATTTAAATATCTCTTG
>NW_007272302.1:0-700 GCF_000164805.1 Carlito syrichta | reverse complement strand
GGAACTCAAACGCGCCGAAAGTAAAAAAACAAGCAATCCCTTTAAAAAAGTGGGCTAAAGACATTAATAGACACTGCTCAAAAGGAGATATGCAGGCAGCCAACAGACACATGAAAAGATGCTCAGTCTCATTCATCATCAGAGCAATGCAAATCGAAAGCACACTGAGATACCACTAACCCCTGTAAGAATGGCCATCATTAATAAAACAAATCACAACAGATACTGGTGTGGATGTGGAGAAAAAGAAATGCTTCTAAGCCAGGCTCGGTGGCTCAGCCTGTAATTCCGCGCCTTGGGGGGCTAAGGTGAGTGGATTGCCTGAGCCTGGTGGTTTTGAGACCCGCCTGGGCAACTTGGCGAGACCTCATCTCTACAATAAATTTATAAAAAGTAGCCAGGTGTGGTAGTGCGCGCCTGTAGTTCCAGGTACTCGAAGGCTGAGGCGGAGGATCGCCGGAGCCCAGCAGGTCGAAGCTGCGGTGGCCGGGAACGGCCACTGCACTCTGGTCTGGGCGACAGAGTGAGACTCCAACTCAAAAGAAAAAGAAAAAAAAAGAAAAGAAATGCTTCTACACTGCTGGTGGGAAAACAAACTGGTGCAGCCCCTTTAGAAGACAGTGTGGTGATTCCTGAAAGAACTAGAAATTGATCTTCCATATGACCCAACAATTCCCCTATTGTGAATATATTGGAAGAA
>NW_007272301.1:0-700 GCF_000164805.1 Carlito syrichta | reverse complement strand
AAATGTGAGCTGTACATACATTTAAGAAACATTAGTACAATCAGGCAATACAACTATTATCCAATTATTCTAGTTCAGGGTTGTTGGTGGCCAGAGCCTATTCCAGCTGTTCAGTGTGCAAGGAGGGGCCCGACCCCGGACAGGATGCCATTCCTCCACAGGGCATATGTACACCCTCACTCACTCATTCTGGGAGAATTTAGATATCCCATTTAACCTCATGTGCTCATTTTTGGTACATGGGAAGAAACCAGAATAGCTGGAGTAAACCCATGCAGACATTGGAAGAATGTGTAACCTCCACATAGACTGTGACCCCAGCTGGGAATTGATTTTTTTCCCTCATCAACATGATAACAAAATGAAAACAAAAAGATGTTATTCGAGGACCTGATCTATAATGCTTTCAGTTTTGTCAGGCATTAATGTGTATGCTACCAAAATCCAAAGCACAGGCTCAGTTGATATTTCTCAAATGCACAAAAGCAACCACCTCATCTGTTTTCATTTCAAATCATTACCTGGCCTCAAAATCTGAGTGGTGCTCAAAATTGACCATTCTTGCAATGATAGGTTTTATTTCCATTCGGATCATGTCCTAGTTAAGCCCTTTGTGGTATTTGGAGATGTATGTTTATTTTTTCAAATATCTTAATAATTCCTTAACTCTTCTTTGCTTTACAAGGAATTAGAATCCCAG
>NW_007272300.1:0-704 GCF_000164805.1 Carlito syrichta | reverse complement strand
AATTATAAAGTCAGAATATTTGTCATCTTAACAATGGAAATGGTAGTGTATTTATTTTATGTGTAAAATTCTGTAGGGGTAATTTTTATGCACAGTGTAGTTTGAAAACAGCTAAATTAGATGTAAAAAGGAATGAAAAGAATTCAATGTGCAGAAAGTGTATGGATATTTAAACCATTGTTCCCTTAAACTATCATGGTCCTGAAGGTGAAAAAGGGATGTGTGGTGAATTTGACAGCATCTTTCCTGCATACATGGTTAACTCCATGTTATCTAGCATTTATAACCAATTAACTCAATAAAAGCTAAAGACTTTGGATTTTGTTTAGTAAAAGAGGGAAGAGCCCTAATGCAGTTTGACTAGTATTAAACTGCGACCCTTGTACTCCAGTGGAAGCCAAATAGCATCACTGCAACTCCTTGCAACCCAAGAAGCACATCTTTGCACAGAGTCAACTCTCTTGCCAATACAAAGGGCCACTAATCACCCCAGAAATTCCTTATCTAAATCCAATAATGATATTGTACCTATTAACTTATTAGATTTTTACCCTAAACCTGAACTAAATTGAGTCTGTGAGAAAACAATAAATAATTAAATTCCACACATTTTAAAACATGTTTTCTTGGACTATTACTTGTCATATCCTTCAGTTTGACAGAAGGATAAGAGTTATTAAAAGCCCTGCGTCAAATATTGGACT
>NW_007272299.1:0-813 GCF_000164805.1 Carlito syrichta | reverse complement strand
GTCGTTGAAGTTCAGGTTGATGGTGAAGCCCAGGTCCCAGTCGTTCTTGGTGTGGCTGCATGCTGGTGGTGCTGAAGGAATCCTCCCCATCTTCGCTGTTGGGTAGTCCTCTGTGTAGAATACCATTGGCCTCTAGTGTGTGTTTGGAGACTTGGGACTGGTGGAGAGGCCAGTCCTCTTATGGCAGGGTGAACTTGGTGTTGACTCCACCAGGACCTGCAGTAGTCATTCTGCTTCACTTCAGGGCAGAAGGGGGAGGTGAAGGTCAAACCTTCCACCTTGATGGTGTAGATGTCCTTTATGAGGCAGGTATTGGTGACCGGCTGCTTGGGGTCTACCACATCCACCAGGGGCTCCTTAATGGCACATCTTTGATACAAGACATATCAAAGCTGTGACCTTTCTCCCACCAGTAGATCTTGTATTCTTGGTACTGCCTGGATGGCCATCATATATAGTGTGGCTCCGTCTGAGAAGATGAGGTCAAGGGCGCCAGTCACTTGTAACAGGTGTACGGTATGGTGTTGAGCATGAACTCGTGGAGGAGGCAGTAGCCCATCTATTCGCTGATGTTGGTGTCCACTTTCTCCACTGGGAGTGCCACCTCCTCCACTTCCTCTTGATGGTGATCAACATGTGGTCTAACTTGTTGGCTTGGTGATCTTCACCACATAATTAGAAATACCGGGACACTTGATTCCAATGACCTTACAGCTCCAGCCTTGGCAGCAGACTTGCAGGGGGAGCCTGTGCCCAAATCCGTGGCCAGCACCACCTTGTCCTTGAAGAGGTGCTGGCTGTGAAGCATGGCGG
>NW_007272298.1:0-651 GCF_000164805.1 Carlito syrichta | reverse complement strand
CTGTGTCACAAAACCACCCCAAAGCTTTGGGGAAAACAACAAAACAGGGAAAAACGTCATGCTGTTCAGGCCAGAGAGTAATTTGTGCTTTCCAGCCATGGGGTCTGTGTCTCCGCTTCCCCTGTAGCAAAAAAGTGGCCAAAGTAAGTGGGTATGGTTGTGTCCTAATGAAACCTAATTGCAAAGATAGGCTTGGCCCGTGGACAGCAGTGTGCCATTCCTGATCTCTTTAGTTAATGATTCTGTGAGTTGGCCATGGGGGCCAGATGGTGGTCTGGCCTGGGCCTGGTCACTTGGTGGTCACGGGGTCTCCACACGGAGTTGGTCTCCACGCACAAGAGGGCCAGTTGCACATTGCTGCCTCTTCTGTTTGTGTCACGGTGGCCATTGTCCATTTGCTTTTGGTGACGGGGCTGAAGGGGATGGTGTGACCATGCCCAGGGGTGTTGTGGGAGAAGACTGTCCACATTGGCAGGTCCAGGGAGGGGCCATGACCGTGACAACCTGCCCGACTTCTGGCAGGTCTGGTCTGTGTCCCATCCCCTCCTAGCTGCTGCCTTGTGTGTCACTCTCTGGGTCCAGAAAGATCACGTGGGATGGGGGATGACACTTTGGTATTTGATGCTATTATGAGACCCAGTATTGTGGTCT
>NW_007272297.1:0-807 GCF_000164805.1 Carlito syrichta | reverse complement strand
TGGGTGTGAAAGGAAACATTAGGGACGGGCAGCTAATCATCTGTTGGAGCAGTTTGTCAAATATTTAGAGGAAGCTGTTATTTGTGAGTCTGACAGAATAAGCCAAGAGCTAGCCTGGAGGGAAAGGAGACAAAGAACAGGCCTGGGTGGATATTTTTGGCACAGGGGTCACATAAGCAAAGTACTGAGGAAAGAAGCAGCCTAGAGGGAGTAGGGAAGCCAGGGGCAGGAGACAGAGAAGAAAAACCTGAGATAAGGAAGGGCTCAGAGGGACAGGAGTGAAATAGATACCTGGGGAGCTACAAACAGAATGGTATGGGCCTATCTGAATTGTACATTTCTCTGTAGGTTACATAGAGAATAGATTCAGGAAGGCAAGAGTGAAAATCAGAAGACAAGTCAGAAGTCTAGAGCAATAGGTGAGTCAATAGATGGTGAGGGCCTGACTGAGAACAGCAGGGGGAAGGAGAAGGAAGAGGGGACAGGCCAGAGCACCGAGATACAGCAAAATATGTAGTAGAAGTCCTCCTACTTAACACATCCATGCTATTAGCTTCAGGCATCTCAATTACTTGAGCCCATCACAGCCTCATAGAAGGTAATCGAAAACAAATATTCCAAGCCTTACTTATTACTATTATTCTAGGTGCCTACTTTATACTTCAAACGTCAGAATATTTTGAGACATTTTTCACTATCTATGACCGGGTTTATGGCTCAACATTCTTTATGGCTACTAGCTTTCACGGACTCCACGTTATCATTGGTTCAACTTTCTTAGCCATCTGCCTTTTCGACAATTAAAAT
>NW_007272296.1:0-517 GCF_000164805.1 Carlito syrichta | reverse complement strand
TCAGCAGCTTCCTGTGATGCACAGAGGAATCTGACACGCATTCCAATAAGAAGAAGGGGAAGGAGGAGCTTCGTGGCACCCTGCTCATGGTAAGACACTATCTCTTGTTCAGGCAGTGCACAACACAGTAAGGGGCCAAGCAGAGTCTATGATATTAACAGTTAAGTCCCCTACATATGAATGAGTACCATTCTGAGAGCATATTCACAAGTCCAATTTGTTCATAAATCCAATAAAGTTAACATAGGTACCCAACTAACACAATTGACTACATAGTAATGTACTATCATAGGTTTATAACACTTTTCACAAAAATAATGCATAAAAAACAAAAAATAAAAATAAAAAAATAAAGAAAATGTTTTTAATCTTACAGTACAGTACTTTGCATGCACATAACAATGTACATCAGACACATGAACTAACTTACAAGACTGGACATTCAAGCACACATTCACATCTTTGAAAGTTCACAACTTGAAGGTTTGTATGTGGAGAACTTACTGTAAGTTGCAGG
>NW_007272295.1:0-791 GCF_000164805.1 Carlito syrichta | reverse complement strand
ATATTGAAGGCAGGGCAGGAAAGTGCAGGGTCAACAGATCTGATCTCTGTGATTGATGGATCAACTACTCAGGTGTTGATCGTGGCCCGAAGGCAATACCCTGAGAACACAAACTTCAGAGGGACGTGATGAGTACTGAGTTCCAGGTGTCCCATTCCCTGCCCTGATCCAGCTGTGGGACAAAGCATGTGGCCAGAAGGGAGGAGAAAGAACTCCAAAGAGATCACTGGTGAGTGTGGCCAGAAGGGAGGAGAAAGAACTCCAAAGAGATCATTGGTGAGTCTGGGGCTGACACAAACCCCTCTTTCCCAGCAATCCTCTGAATGTCAGACCCACACAGTTGGGCCACCACTGGGAGGGACAAACACAGGTGGGGCCTGGATTTCAGTCACAATAGGAGAACACCATTCCAGGATAAGGCCTGGCTGTGGCACCCCAGTAAGAGTACATACCTGGGGAAGAGACAGTCCTGTACCTTCTCACCAGAGATCTCCCTGACCATAGGAGAGTGGGAGGGGAGGCCTGCAGCCCCACCCACCTCCACTGCATCATTCCCTGAGAAGAGAGTGAAAGAGGGGGCTCTGCAGGAGAGACATGATTAGAGGAAAAATTACAGAGCCTGCCACAAGAGGGCATGTTTTTCTTTGTGTTTGTTGTCTGACTTTTGCTTTTGTTTTTTAATTTTCAATTACTTTTTTATAAAAAATAATTTTAACTGTTTTGTTAGTTCATCTATTTAAAAATATTTTTTCCTTTGTGCATAAATATGTTAGTGAGGGTTTGATCTGCAA
>NW_007272294.1:0-410 GCF_000164805.1 Carlito syrichta | reverse complement strand
CGGAATGAGACTGCAACTCAAAAACAAACAAACAAATAAATATATAAATATATAATAAAACTGACAGGACCCAGCACTTCCAGAGCAGCCAGTACAGCTACACACACTCCCATGGCCACGGAGGGCCAGGAGGGAACAAACAGGGTTAGAGAAAGAATTCGCTAAGGATGATAGATTCCAGATCTTTTACAATGTATCTGTGGTGGTATCATGTTGGCTACACGATTGACCTTTTTTTTTTTTTTTTTTGAGTCAGGGTTTCCCTCTGCAGCCCAGGCTGGAATGTGCAGTGGCATGAGGTGAGCTTGCCCCTGGGCTGACGACTCATCTGCCTCAACCTCTTGAGTAGCTGGGACTACAGGCCCGCACCACCACACAAGCCTGGCTTATTTTTTCTGACGTTCTGTAGA
>NW_007272293.1:0-712 GCF_000164805.1 Carlito syrichta | reverse complement strand
AAAAGGCTTAGTCCGTCGAGTTGCCTTTCTTCCGGTCTGGTCTCTGGGTTCCCTGGGCTCTGCCGAGTTCATGTCTGTCTCCAGCTGGCCAGACCCCGGCCTGCTCTTGGGCTGCTTCAGTTGAAAGACCTATCTTCTGCCTGCTCCCTTGAGTGTACACGGTTTCTACCTACCGCAGACTCCCTTGCGAAGCATAGTCCCGCCGATTTCTTTTTTCGGTGCTCGTTAACAATAACGAAAGCTTTACGTGTTTAGTAAATCAGACGCCATTCCGGGTCAGAAAGGAGTTTGAACGATCACGATGTGTCATATAATTGCACCGAGGCGGGCACGATTAGGAATACTTCCTAGCTTAAAGTGTATCTCCTAAGTAGAAAGTGAGTATTTTTTATTGACATACAGTCATGAAAAGGAAATGATATCTTTTCTTGTTTTGTTTTGATGCGATCGTCAACCCCTTGTTTCGGTTTTCTGTTACGAGCGTGGTCGTGATACTTTTCAAGAATAGAATGGACCGTAAAATAGTACAGAGAACATATGGATCGTGTAAAGAAAAAAGGGAATCGAAAGTGTCCCCTCGTGCCTCTTCCCAACTCCCCACCCACCCTGGAGAAAACAGCCCGACGCGCGAATCGACAGACGCTGGCACACACGAGGACCGGCGGGTGTTTTCTGTCCGTGATGCTCCTTGTCTTGGTTTTCGAATCTAAGA
>NW_007272292.1:0-393 GCF_000164805.1 Carlito syrichta | reverse complement strand
TCCGGCCCCGCTGGGCCGGCTTGCGCTTTCTGCCACGGCCCCCGATGCCGGCGCAGGGGCCTCTCGGGCTCCGGGGAGCCCCCGTCTGAAGACCTCAGCCTGGGAGCCACGTCCTCACGCCCAGCTTCGCCGCACCCCGCGCGCCCGCCCCGCCCCGCCCCGCCCCGCCCCGCCGCACCCTCCAGCCCCGTCCTCCGCTCCCACCCGGGCCCCCGATCAGCACCCGCCGCGCCCAGGCCCTCCAGACCCGGGGGTGTGCGACTGCCCGGAAGGTGGGCGGCGGCCCGGAAGCGGCCGCGGCGCCGGCGCGTGACGTCGAGGGAGGGCCCGGTTCCGCCGCCGCTGGTTGGTTGGGAGTTGCCGGATCCGGTGCCTCACTCTCCAGGGTCCCGG
>NW_007272291.1:0-766 GCF_000164805.1 Carlito syrichta | reverse complement strand
TGCCTGGCCGGCGAGACTTCATCTTTACAATAAATCAAAAAAATCAGCCGGGCATGGTAGCACGCACCTGTAATTCCGGCTACTCGGAAGGCTGAGGTGGAAGGATCACCTGAGCCCAGCAGGTCGAGGCTGCAGTGGGCTGGGAGTGGCCACTGCACTCCAGTCTGGGGTGACAGAATGAGATCCCAACCCCAAGGAAAAAAAAAAAAAGAAAAGTGAGGGGAGATGGCATGTTGCATGGTGAGAGCAGAAGAGAGAGAAGCAAGAGCTGGAAGGGAAGTGGTACCAGACTCTTTCAAACAACTAACTTTCACATGAACTAGAAGAACAAAAACTCACTCATTTCCATGAGAAGGACAAGGTATTCATGAGAAATCCACTCCATGCCCAAGCACCTCTCACTACGCCCTACCTCCAACATTGGGAATCACATTTCAACAAGAGATTTGAAGGGGACAACTATTCAAACTATACCACTCTTTTAAACACTGTGCTAAGTTTTGAGAACAGACAAAGAATAAGATCTAAATCATGATCTCAACAAACCTGTGGTCTAAATAGGGAGATGGATATTCATCAAAGTAGGGTAAGTGCTAGATGTATGGTAAGTGCTAGGGTCGTGTCTTTCCAAAAATGGTTCAATATCGCCAATCCCATATACTTTTCTAGAACCTGAAATCACCCATCATGAGAGAGAGCCTAACTCCCCTGCCTTTAAATCTGGACAGGCTAGCTAGTGACTCATTTAGAGGTAAGAAAATGCAGC
>NW_007272290.1:0-351 GCF_000164805.1 Carlito syrichta | reverse complement strand
TATTTTGAAACAAGGAACTGATCTCTTGGGCAGTGTCATCATCCTTTTCTGGTCACACCCTTTGTCCCATGACTGAATCAGGGTAGAGTTGGATGCCTGAGACTTAACTGAGTGCATCATGATTACAGAAATAAATACTTTATAAAATGTAAAGGTATATCATAAATTTGTGGCATCCTCAAGAGACAATTTCAAATCTTTATAAGAAAAGTTCTATGATTTGTTTTCAAAAATAATTTAGTTAAGTTTTAATTGTATAATTAATGTAAAATATATTTTAATATTTATAAATATACTGTTCTTTGTGTTTTCAACATGAGCTTTACATGTGTTTTGAGATGAATTCCTGAA
>NW_007272288.1:0-301 GCF_000164805.1 Carlito syrichta | reverse complement strand
GCGGCCACTGCACTCCAGTCTGGGCGACCGAGTGAGACTCCAACTCAAAAAAAGAAAAATCTTGCGGCTGGTACATCAGAGTTTAGTGAAAAAAAATTTTTTAGAATACAAACCAGAAGCCTACAAAGTCTTATAATACTGTAATATTTCAAATTTGGCTCCCTGAAATATATTACTTAGATCAACCTCATTAAGGATTATGCATATACATTCTCTTTGCGTAGAATCACATAGAATTCTACATGCTGTATGTTCTGGTATATTTCCTCCAGCATCTTTTTTTTTTTTTTTTTTTTTTTTT
>NW_007272287.1:0-307 GCF_000164805.1 Carlito syrichta | reverse complement strand
GGCGGAAAGATCGCCGGAGCCCAGCAGGTCAAGGCTGCGGTGGCTGGGAGCAGCCACTGCGCTCCAGTCTGGGCGACAGAGTGAGACTCTAACTCAAAAAAAATAAAAATAAAAAAAATATAAGAGAGACGTGAGCATACTTATACTGACAGAAAATTATTTATAGAGAGAGATTGAAGGAATGGGATAAGAAGAGATTCAGGAATTATCCTTCATCAAAAAGGACACCTTAGCCTTCAAGATTGGATGGAGGGGAGGGTAAGGATGAATATGGATTAATTTATTCTTTTTTTTTTTTTTTTTTTTT
>NW_007272286.1:0-308 GCF_000164805.1 Carlito syrichta | reverse complement strand
TACACCTAACCCTTAACTGTACCCCATAAAACCATAATAAAAAATATTGATTATGAAAAAAAAAAAGAACAGGAAAAAAAAATACACCGAGTAGAAAAGCAAGTAAGGCTGGTTTGTAAGAACCTCTTCTGGCATTCCATGCTCCATTTATGGCCTTTGTCCTCTAAATTGTATACTGACAAAATATCTCCACTGTTTTTCCTCATCTACTGTTCCTAATCATGAATCTTTCTTCCTTTCTTTCTTTCTTTCTTTCTTTCTTTCTTTCTTTCTTTCTTTCTTTCTTTCTTTCTTTCTTTCTTTCTTTC
>NW_007272285.1:0-311 GCF_000164805.1 Carlito syrichta | reverse complement strand
AGCTACTTGGAAGGCTGAGGCAGAAGGATCGCTGGAGCCCAGCAGGTCAAGGCTGCAATGACCGGGAGTGCCCACTATGCTCCAGTCTGGGTGACAGAGTGAGACTCCAACTCAAAAAAAAAAAAGGAAGATACATTTTATTTAGAAGTAAATGAGAGAGAGAGAAAGAAAATTCACCTCTTCAAGGTGGGGGAGGGGTCCAAAGCCAGGAAGCATGGCGTTAGCCATAGCTCAAAGAGCACATGGCCACACCAGAGCCTAACAAAGCAATGGCCCCAAATTCTCTCTTTCTCTTTTTTTTTTTTTTTTTT
>NW_007272284.1:0-321 GCF_000164805.1 Carlito syrichta | reverse complement strand
CAACAGGGTGCCTGAATGAAATGTAATTGTATACCTAACCCTTAACTGTACCCCACAAAAACATAATGTGTATTGAAATTATCTTTGGGGCAAATTCTGAACATTTTTTAAATTTACCTATTCAACATCCATTTCTTGAGCACATTCTAGTCTCTAGTCTTAGAATTGGAGATACAGAGGAAAACCAGATGACACAGTTGTTATCCTCAGAGAGTTTATAAGGTGATGAAAAAGATAGACATTAAGCCGGGCTCGGTGACCCAGTCTGTAATCCCGCACCTTTGGGAGGCTGAGGTGAGTGGATTGCCTGAGCCCGCGGGT
>NW_007272283.1:0-323 GCF_000164805.1 Carlito syrichta | reverse complement strand
GGGATTACAGGCTGAGCCGCCAAGCCCAGCCAATAAATTTTTTTAAAAGGCTGAGATGGAGGGATTGCCTGAGCCCAGGAGGTTGAGGCTGTGGTGGCCGTGAGCATGCCACTGCACTCATTAACCTATTTAAATCACGATTGCTACATGTTTAGATTTTAGACCCAAGAATGTTCAACATAATGTTCTAACATTTAAAATTGGAGACAAGCCGGGCTTGGTGGCTCAGCCTGTAATCCTGTGCTTTGGGAGGCTGGGGTGAGTGAATTGCCTGAGCCGGCAGGTTCGAGACCCGCCTGGGCAACTTGGCGAGACCTCATCTC
>NW_007272282.1:0-323 GCF_000164805.1 Carlito syrichta | reverse complement strand
GCCAGCTAACAAGTTGGCCGTGTAGTCAGCCCACGTGTTAAACCAGCTAACTAGTTGGTCGACTCATCACCCAACAAGTTAAGTCACCTAACTAACTCGTTAACCAACTAGTTAAATCAGCTAATTTACTCATTTATTAGCTATTTAAAACAGTTAGCTAACTCGTTACACCAACTTGTTAAATCAGCTATCTATCTCGTTAGCACACTAGTTAAGTCAGGTAACTAAGTCTGCTAGCTAAACAGCTAGCTAGCTAAGTAATTTAGCTAAGTCAGCTAGCTCACTAATTAGCTAACTATTTAAGTCAGCTACTTAAGTCTGCT
>NW_007272281.1:0-327 GCF_000164805.1 Carlito syrichta | reverse complement strand
TTTTTTTTTTTTTTTTTTTTTTGAGTCGGAGTCTTACTCTGTCACCCAGGCTGAAGTGCAGTGGCATGCTCATGACCACTGCAGCCCCAACCTGCTGGGCTCAGGGGATCCTTCCTCCTCAGCCTTCCAAGTAGCTGGAACTATAGGCACTGGTCACTATGCCCAGCTAATTTTTTTACTTATTGTAGAGATGAGGTCTTGCCAAGTTACTGCCCAGGCTAGTCTCAAATCCTTGGGCTCAGGCAATCCTCTCGTCTCTGTCTCCCAAAGTGCTGGGATTACAGGCACGAGCCACCACACCTGGCTCTTTTTTTTTTTTTTTTTTTT
>NW_007272280.1:0-330 GCF_000164805.1 Carlito syrichta | reverse complement strand
CTGGGGTTAGGTGGCATCTCAATGTGGTTTTGATTTGCATTTCTCTGATGATGAGTGAGGCTGAGCACTTTTTCTTGTGTCTGTTGGCTGCCTGTATATATTCTTTTAAGTGTCTATTCATGTCTTTTGCCCATTTTTTAATGGTTTGTTTTTTTCCTTTCGGCGCGTTTGAATTCCTTGTAGATCCTAGATGTTAGATATACAGTCTTTGTCAGATATACAGTTGGCAAATATTTCTTCCCCATTCTGTGAGCTGTCTTCCCAGTCTCTTGAGAACTACAAAACACTGCTCAAAGAAATCCAAGAAGACACAGACAAATGGAAAAATAT
>NW_007272279.1:0-337 GCF_000164805.1 Carlito syrichta | reverse complement strand
CAAAAAAAAAAAAAAAAAGTCAGAGGCCAAGTGCAGTGGCTTTCGCCTGTAATCTCAGCACTTTGGGAGGTTGGGGCGGGAGGCTTGCTTGAGCCCAGGGGTTTGAGACCAGCCTGGGAAACATAGCTGGCCCTCATCTCTTTATTAATTATGAAAAAAATTTTAAAAGAGACTATGTTCATATGTTTCACTCCTCTACTTTTTATTTAAACATTCATTTATTTAAATATTTGATCTATGTATTATTTAGTTTTAGCTAACTTTTCCTGTTATGTGCTGCTTGTAATAGCAAAAGTTTGAATAGTCAATGATATGGAATTTTTTTTTTTTTTTTTTT
>NW_007272278.1:0-341 GCF_000164805.1 Carlito syrichta | reverse complement strand
TTTTTTTTTTTTTTTTTTTTTAACTGAGGATTGTTTTGTTGATTCGTGGTCATTTATGTTTCCATAAGAATTCCTGTATTGTCATTTCCAGGAGAAGAATGTTGCTTGTAATTTAATGGGTATTGCATTAAATCAGTAGATTGTCTTGGGTAGGATGGACTTCTTAACATTGCTGATTTTCAAGTCCATGAGCATGAAATATTTTTCCATTTGTTTGTGTCATCTTTGGTTTCTTTGAGCAGTGTATTGTCATTTTGATTGTAAAGGTCTTTCATGTCTCTGATTAGGAAGATGCCAAGGTATATGAATTTTTTTTTTTTTTTTTGTGGCTATTGTGAATG
>NW_007272277.1:0-350 GCF_000164805.1 Carlito syrichta | reverse complement strand
GAAAAATTCACATAAAGTATATTATCATGAAATATCAGAGAACAAGAAAGACAAAATAAAATTTCCATAATGAGAAATATGTATTTCCAAAGCAACATTGAAAGATATAACTCAAAAATCTCTTACAAAACCTGAGGAGAAATAATATTCAACCTAGAATTCTCTAGTAAGCCATTGTTAGATATCAAATGTGAGGACAGAATAGTCATTTTCAGACATGGAGACCCAAAGTGCTTGCCTTCAATGCACTCTTTCCCAGAAAACTCTTGGAAGATGTCATCTATTACATTATGGAGTAAACCAAGAAAGAGGAAGATATAAGCCTTGGGAAACACAAGATTAACACAAGT
>NW_007272276.1:0-351 GCF_000164805.1 Carlito syrichta | reverse complement strand
CAGGCAGTCCACTCACCTCGGCCTCCCAAAGTGCTGGGATTACAGGCTGAGCCACCGAGCCCAGCCTGCTGCAGCCTCTTAAGGTAACGAGGGCAAAGGTAGTTGCGAGAGATATCTGGTAAACCTGGACGTTGAGGCCACTAAGTCCTGGCTCTGCCTCCCTCTCCCTTCCCCTTTCTCTGCCCTGGGTAAGGAGCTCTTAACCTCTCTGAATTTCACTATCCACACAAGGAAATAGGCAGAATAATACATGCCCCACAAGCAAGTTATGAGAATCAATTGCAACAAGGTTGTAAAGAGTGAGTGTATAGTAACTACTATATTTCTTTTTTTTTTTTTTTTTTTTTTTTT
>NW_007272275.1:0-356 GCF_000164805.1 Carlito syrichta | reverse complement strand
GCTAGCTATTTATTTCTGCTAGTTAAGTCAGATGGTTACCTAGGAATCAAACTATATAAGCCAGCTAGTTATGTAGGCTAGGTAGCTTATTAAATCAGCTATTTAAGCCAGCTGGGGAGCTAGGTATCTAGCTGGTTAAGTCAGCTGGTTAAATTAGCTTGCTAGCTAGTTAATTCAGCAAGTTAAGTCAGGTGGCTAGCCATTTATGTAGTTAGTTAAGTAACTGCCTAGTTGGGTAGCTAGCTAGTTAAGTCAGCTGGCAAGCCATTTATGTAGTTAGTTAAGTAACCTTTTATGTCAGCTCAATAGACAGCTGGTTAGCTAGGTAGCTAGTGAGTTGTCAGCTAGCTATACAG
>NW_007272274.1:0-358 GCF_000164805.1 Carlito syrichta | reverse complement strand
AGTGACTGGTCCTTTTCTGTTATTAGTTCCATTATGACTGCCCTCCACCATATTTGCTGCTCCAGTGACTAGCTCTTAACCATTATGGATGCCACAGTGACTAGTCCTCTTCTGTATCGGTGAGTACCGATGGGTGACTACCATTGGGTGACTACCAGTGACTAGCTCTCCTCTGTTAGGTATTCCCCCTTGACTGACACCCTTCTGTGATGGGTACCACAGTGACTGACCATTCTCCCTTATGGGTGCCCAAACTGCTGTCTTTTCTCAGTGATTGGTGTCTTAGGAACTGGACTTCCTTTGATATGTTCCTCTACTGTGATGGTTGTTATGTGACTGGCTGTCATCTGCGACTAGT
>NW_007272273.1:0-362 GCF_000164805.1 Carlito syrichta | reverse complement strand
GCTAGTTGACTTAACTAGTTGGCTATCGAGATAGCTAGCTGACTAAACGAGTTGGTTAACGTGTTAGCTAACGGCTTTAACTATTTGGTAAATGCGTTAACTAGCTGTCTTAATTAGTTGGGTAACAAGTTAGCTAGGTGACTTAACTTGTTGGCGGATGATGTGGATGGCTACTTATTTGGTTTAACACACTGACTGACTACTCGGATGACTTGTTAGCAGGCTTAACAAGTCGGCAGTCTAGTCGGCTAACTACTTAGCTGGGTTAATTAGTTGACTGATGAGTTGGCCCACAAGTTAGTTCGGTTAAGTAGTTGGCTGACTAGTTTGCTTACCTAACTACTCAGCTGCCTAGTTGGCTG
>NW_007272272.1:0-364 GCF_000164805.1 Carlito syrichta | reverse complement strand
TTGCTTAAAGCATGTTTTGAGAGAGTACCTCTTCCAGCAAGGAAAGTGAAGTTAGCATACTAAACTGGAATGTTAGGTGTTCACTCTACTTATCTATATCTATATCTGTATCTGTATCTCTATCTATAATATTTATGTCCATAAAAATTCCAGAATGCATAGTAAAACAATGAAAGAATTTACATTTTTTATAAACATTGCAAAAGTGCGGTGAAATTGGATGTATGATAAGCTGGACTTAAATCTTAAAATATGACCTATGACAGCATCTGTCATAAATCTTAATTTTTTTTTTTTAAGTCAGGCTCTCAAGCTGGGCTCGGTGGTTCAACCTGTAATCCCGCGCCTTTGGGAGGCTGAGGTG
>NW_007272271.1:0-365 GCF_000164805.1 Carlito syrichta | reverse complement strand
GCCTGGGCAACAGAGTGAGACTCCAACTCAAAAAAAAAAAAAGAAAAGAAAAGAAAGAAAAAGGCATTGTCAATAATCTCAGAATTTCTGGAAAGTTAAATAAGTATCAGTAGTCAGGATGTAAGCAAATGTCTTTTTTCTTTAAATTTCATTCTAGTGAGTATTGACTGCTCAATTTGCCAGCATTTTCAAATCAGTGTTTCAACAGTGACCACCAGGAAATGATATAGGTTCACCCAGAATAAGCCCTGCCAAACAAAGTCCTCTTTCTGATGTGACTGCTTATTGAATTGGTAAACTGAAAGCTGAAATACATTGTGACAATTAGCAAGGCATTTGGCAAGTTTTTTTTTTTTTTTTTTTTT
>NW_007272270.1:0-370 GCF_000164805.1 Carlito syrichta | reverse complement strand
GAGCCCAGCAGGTTGAGGCTGCGGTGGCCGGGAGCGGCCGCTGCCCTCCAGTCTGGGCGATGGAGTGAGACTCCGGCTCAAAAAAAAAAGATCAGGCAGAACAAGAATTTATTATGTAAGATTAAATAACAGATGAAGATTATGCTTATAACTTTATTAAAATTTTGTTGGTTATTTTAATGTTTTGTTTTCCAGATTTAAGGAAAATTTTCTTTTAAGCTATCTATAATTTCCAATACTTTTGTGTTGAAATATTTATTTTTTTCCTATCTGATTCCTCCATAACTCAGAAACTAGTCATAAGTCCTTTATGACAATATAATTATTTGAACAAACTCCTTAAGCATCTGCTCTTTTTTTTTTTTTTTTT
>NW_007272269.1:0-385 GCF_000164805.1 Carlito syrichta | reverse complement strand
GCCACTGCACTCCAGTCTGGGCGACGGAGTGAGACTCCAACTCAAAAAAAAAAAGAAACTCTTGGCTAGGCATGGTGTCTCACACCTGTAATCCCAGCACTTTGTGAGTCAAAGCCGGAGAATCGCTTGAGCAGGAGTTTGAGACCAACCTGGGTAACACAGCCAGACCTCATGTCTAAAAGAAATCAAAAGGCTGGGCTCGGTGGCTCAGCCTATAATCCCAGCACTTTGGGAGCTGAGGCAAGTGGATTGCCTGAGGCTGTGGGTCCAAGACACACCCGGACAACTTGGTGAGACCTCATCTCTACAATAAATCAAAAATTAACTGGGTGTGGTAGCACGCACCTGTAGTTCCAACTACTTGGAAGGCTGAGGCGGAAGGATT
>NW_007272268.1:0-387 GCF_000164805.1 Carlito syrichta | reverse complement strand
TTTAGTTTATTGTGGAGATGAGGTGTCACCAAGTTGCCCAGGTTGGTCTCGAACCTGGGAGCTCAGGCAATCCTCTCACCTCGGTCTCTCACCAAAGTGCTGGGATTTTAGGTATGAGCCACCACACCCAGCCTCTTCTGTGAATTTTGATATAACTTACTGGTAAAATTTACTGGGCTTTATGGAAAAATTTTTATTTTACTATATATTCAATGTATATAATAGTTACAGAATTATTGAGGTTTTCTATTTCTTCTTGAGTCTATTTTAGCAAGTTATGTTTCAGAAATCTGTCTACTTACCTAATTTTTGATTGACTGGCATAGTTATATATAATTTTTTTTTTTTAAGTTGGAGTCTCACTCTGTCGCCCAGACTGGAGTGCAG
>NW_007272267.1:0-391 GCF_000164805.1 Carlito syrichta | reverse complement strand
TCGAACCCGCGGGCTCAGGCAATCCACTCACCTCAGCCTCCCAAAGGCGCGGGATTACAGGCTGAGCCACTGAGCCCGGCTTATATTTAGAATTTTAACATTTACCTTAGCAATATTTAATATGCAAATATTTAGGATATTCATTTCATGCCCAGTAACATAAAACCATGTTTACATTTAATAAAACATTTCTAAATATTTCACCATGAGAATTTCTATAATTTGTTTCAAATAAAAACTCAAGAAGTAGCCCAAATCATCGTGTTAGAACAAAACAAATTTAGCTTTGGCTATAAACACAATGCTTTTCTGTATTCTTAAAGAAGAACCCTAATAGCCAGGCTCAGTGGCTCAGCCTGTAATCCCGCGCCTTTGGGAGGCTGAGGTGAGT
>NW_007272266.1:0-404 GCF_000164805.1 Carlito syrichta | reverse complement strand
TTTTTTTTTTTTTTTTTTGAGTCAAGGTCTTATTCTGTCACCCAGGCTGGAGTACACTGTTACAATCACAGAAGCCTCGACCTCCTGGGCTCAGGCAATCCTTCCGCCTCAGCCTCCTGAGTAGCTGGGACTACAGACATACACCATCACATCCAGCTTTTTAAAAATTCTTTTGTAGAAGTGAGATCTTGCCATGTTGTCCAGGTTAATCTTGAACTCCTTGACTCAAGCAATCCTCCCGTCTTGGCCTCCCAAAATGCTGGGATTACAGGCATGAGCCACCGCACCTGGTCAAGAGATCTTGACATTTTTTTTTTTTGGGGGGGTTGAAGTCTCATTCTGTTGTCCAGACTGGAGTGCAGTGGCCGCTCCTGGCCACCGCAGCCTCTACCTGCTGGGCTCCG
>NW_007272265.1:0-412 GCF_000164805.1 Carlito syrichta | reverse complement strand
CCTGAACCCAGCAGGTCAAGGCTGCAGTGGCTGTGAGCATGCCCCTGCACTCCAGCCTGGGCGACAGAGTGAGACTCCAACGCAAAAAAAAAAAAAAGAGACCTGAAACTATCTCAAATGTGTTTCCTAGCGCTTTATTAAACACAGTAATATGTCACTGTTACAGACGTTAGTAATTTAATTTTTCAACAAATGTATTGCGAGCATACTACTTGCTAGTCGGTGCTTGGCAAACAAATATACTCAGGGTCACATAATCCAGTGCAGGAGGCAGATATGTAAACAAATAATACCCTAGGAGAGGGCTGAATAGGATGAATGGGGACCTAGTAAAAGGAATTGCGAGCTCTGTCCTTCCATTAATAAGATTCCAAGCAAATTATTTCAGAAATTCTTTTTTTTTTTTTTTTTT
>NW_007272264.1:0-425 GCF_000164805.1 Carlito syrichta | reverse complement strand
GCTAGGTAGCTAGCTAGTTAAGTCAGCTAGTTAAGCCAACTGGCTAGCTAGGTAGCAAGCTGGTTACATCAGCCTGTTAAGTCAGTTTGCTAGTTAGTTAAGTCAGCGAACTAAATCAGCTGGCTAGCCAGCTCCCTAGCTGGATAGGTAACTAGTTAAGTCAAGTGGCTAGCCAGTTAGCTAGCGAGCTAAGTAACCTAGTTGTCAGCTCACTAGCCAGCTGGTTAGCTACGGAGCTAGGTAGTTAAGTCAGCTGGCAAGCAAGCCAGCTACGTAGGTAGCTAGCTAGTTAAGTCTGCTGGCTATCCAGTTGGCTAGCTAGGTAGCTAGGCAGTTAAGTCAGCCTGCTAGCCAGCTGGCTAGCTAGTTAAGTCACCTAGTTAAGTCAGCTGGCTAGACAGCTGGCTATCTAGGTAGGTAGATAG
>NW_007272263.1:0-445 GCF_000164805.1 Carlito syrichta | reverse complement strand
CAGTCTGGGCAACAGAATGAGACTCCAACTCAAAAAAATAAAAATAAAAATAAAAAATAAAGAATATAAAAAATCCTAACTGTATTTCCAAAGACTTTTGTAAAATGACATTTTCATTAAGACCAGGATATAACTTGAGCCTTCCAATCAAATCCACCTTGAGCATTTTGGTGACAGGTGAAAATGTGAGAGATAGGACACATCCCTGTCTGGGTCACTTGAATCCTTTCCATGGAGCAGCACTGCATGAAACATGCTGCAAGCTCATTATGGATGCTTATTTTTTTAATCAAGTGTTATTAATTCCACTCATTATGCCACTTATGAATGGATAGAGGTCATATCCTATTGACTCAGAGATAGAGGTCAGGATGAAGAAAGGACCAGGAGCCGGACTTGGTGGCTCAGCCTGTAATCCCGCGCCTTTGGGAGGCTGAGGTGAGTG
>NW_007272262.1:0-416 GCF_000164805.1 Carlito syrichta | reverse complement strand
CCGGAGCCCAGCAGGTTGAGGCTGTAGTGGCCATGAACGTGGTAGTGAGCACCAGCCTGGGCAACACAGTAAGACTTTGACTCAAAACAAAAAACATGGGCCAAAGTCATGAACAGGTACCTCAAAGAACGGACTATCAGCATGACTTGTAAACATGTGAAAAGGTGTCCAATTTTTTTTTTTTTTGGAGACTCACCATTGCCTAGGCTGGAGTGCACTGGCATGCTCACAGCCACTGCTGGGCAACCTGCTGGGCTCAGGTGATCCTTCTGCCTCAACCTTTCAAGTAGTCAGAACTACAGGGATGCACAAACACATCCAGCTATTTTTTTATATTTATTGTAGAGACAAGGTTGTGCCGAGCTGTCCTGTCTGATCTTGAACCCATGGGCTCAGACAATCCTTTTGCCTCCACC
>NW_007272261.1:0-809 GCF_000164805.1 Carlito syrichta | reverse complement strand
GAATGGTCAAGTTTCTGTCAGTTAAATGCATAATCTTACTAGCCTCTATGACTTTCTGGAGTGACATTTCACTTAAAAGCATCACTAATCTAATAATCAAGCAATGATAATATAAAATGTATTGAACTGGTTGCATTGGCTTATTTTGTCTTTATCTGATTTATGTTATCTAGAAACATCAACAAAAAAGTGTTAAATAAACACGTTGATATTTATTTAAAGGTGGCAATATTTTAATGATCATAATAATAAGATAAATTATTGCATACAGCACTTTTAACTTTCAAAACATTAAAATGTTTCCTATGTCTTTCTTTTTTTATCTTATAGCAATTCCATGAGATTTGGAAGACATCTATTCTTGTGCAGTAATTTCAAGTTCATTGTTTGAAAATGGTTCAAAGCCGGGTTCGATGGCTCAGCCTGTAATCCCAGCACTTTGGGAGGCTGAGGTGAGTGGATTGCCTGAGCTCATGGGTTCGAGACCCACCTGGGCAACTTGGTGAGACCTCATCTCTACAATAAAATTAAAAATTAGCTGGGCGTGGTAGCGCACGCCTGTAGTTCCAGCTACATGGAAGGCTGAGGCAGAAGGATCACTGGAGCCCAGCAGGTCGAGGCTGCGGTGGCCGGGAGCGGCCACTGCACTCCAGTCTGGGCGACAGTGAGATTCCAACTCAAAAAAAAGAAAAAAAGAAAATGTTTCAATAATGTTGATTCACTCTGCTTCTTTATTCTATGATTTCTAGTTTAAGGCATTACTAAACTGCATTAATTACATGTCTACCTAAATAAATGATTTTACTGTT
>NW_007272260.1:0-857 GCF_000164805.1 Carlito syrichta | reverse complement strand
GAGAGGGGCGTGGCCCACGCCACAGCCTAAGTCCGCAGTGCAAGCTCCGACCTGTCTCAACCGCCTGGCGTTGGAGACCCGGATCTTCAAGGGTGAGCGGAGTTGTACAATGCCCCAGCCGCCTGGCCCTCTTGCTTTGGACAGTAGCCCAGCTGCGGAAAGTACATTTGCTGTCC
Source organism: Carlito syrichta (assembly GCF_000164805.1). Taxonomy (NCBI): domain Eukaryota; kingdom Metazoa; phylum Chordata; class Mammalia; order Primates; family Tarsiidae; genus Carlito; species Carlito syrichta. The sequence continues at coordinate 681 of NW_007272260.1, read as the reverse complement.
TGGGGAGGCGAAGGAGCCGAGGTGTGTCAATCCTAAAAAATCTGGGACTTAGGGTTGCAGTTCACCGCAGCCCGCGCTGCACTGCTGGGCAACCGATCTCACACTCAGAATACAGACCCCGCCCTGGAGGACTCCGAGGGTCCCGAGTGAATGCCCACTCCTCTTTCAGCCATGCAGAAAATATTTGCATCTTAAAATCACCAGCTCTTCTTGCCTGCAGTCTTCCCACCCGCTGCAGACTGTACCGTTCATGACCACTCCTGCTCAAAGCCCGCTCACGGCTGCCCCCGCCAAAGGAGCTCACGTCCTTAGAGAATTTCAACCCTCTGTTATTTTTCTGCTCCACATCTAGCATAATTTTACATAATTCCGTCCACTGCCTGTCATCTTTCGCCACACAGTGATGTCCTCCAGGACATGTGCCACCGCAGTTTTCTTTGCTGTTGCATCCCATCACCTGGTGTTTCATGGATATTAAGCGCTGCGTATGCTACGATGATTGACACAAATATTTGTGGAGGAGAAGAATGAATCCTTTTCCTTGGCCCTTTCCACCTCCGATGGCAGTGCGTTGCTCTGTTGTCCCTGGGTCTGACCACAGGACTCGATTCTGGCAGCTCACTAACTGCAGTGGACAGAATGGGTCCAGCGCTGACCTGTAAACTCCTATAGCACAGCGGA
>NW_007272259.1:0-768 GCF_000164805.1 Carlito syrichta | reverse complement strand
CACTCATCTTTGAGTAAGGTGACATCACCTCATCCAGACGCATTTGCCAGTAACCACAGTGTGGGCTGCACTTTGATGTGCTCTTTGAATCGACTCCTCTGATTTCCAGTGGAAGGGTCGGTTGACTTTGAGCCTCCCTCCCTGATACTCAGGTAAGGTCTTCTTCTGTGCTACCAGCCCTCTACTTGCTTCTCTGCCACAAAACTATGAACAAGGGGTCACAACATCAGGTCCCAGCAGACATGGGCAGGTGAAACACAACCAGTGAAATGGCATGCAACCTCTGATGGCTTATGGAAGGCATTTAAGGACGGTATTTCCCAAGTGCATTGCCCTTTTAAGTAGAATTTCTCCATGACTAAAATAATATTTGGTATCTTCAGTATCAGGCCCTGGCTCGAAAACAGTGTTTCCTCATCTTTTTTTTGACCCAAGTGACACACGCACACACACACACAGAGACACACACAAGTATTTTAAGACATAAGTCCAGTGTTTTACATCTCTGGATCATTTTTTGAGAATAAAATCTCAGAACCAAGACTTTTTTATTCCAGGAATCTCAACATTTAGTTGATAAATATATTTCCAAAATAGTTCTTAAAATCTTCATGGCAGTCTGCATTTCCTGTGGCAATGTAGATAAGAGTCTTTTATACCCTTGCCAGAATTTGAATTTAACTAAGTTTGTGACTTCACTGTGTGAAGTTCTTGTATTTTAACTATCTTTTGTTTTTGAGTCAAAGTCTCACTCCATCGCCCAGTCTG
>NW_007272258.1:0-591 GCF_000164805.1 Carlito syrichta | reverse complement strand
CTCCAACTGTATTTGTACCTTCCAGTTTTAATCCAGCTGTGTGGGCCTGATATTCAGAGGATTTCTGGGAAGGAGGGGGTTTGTGTCAGCCCCAGACTTACCACTGATCTCTTTGGAGTTCTTCCTCCTCCCTTTTGGCCACATGCTTTGTCCCACAGCTGGAGCAGGGTAGGGGATGGGGCGCCTGGAACTCAGCACTCATCAGGTCCCTCTGAAGTTTGTGCTCTCAGGATATTGCCTTTGGGCCATGATCAAGCCCTGAATAGTTGATCCATCAGTCACAGAGATTGGATCTGTTGGTCCTGCACTTGCCTGTCCCCCCTTCAATATGGTGGTGGGTGCCTCTCTTGTCCTCTTCTGTGGAAGCTTACCACTAGACTGTACACAGCCCTTTCAGGCTCCCTGCTAGGTGCAAAGTGATAAGGCAATACATTGAAATCTTAAAATATTACACTGTTGCAGATTTCAAGTAACCAAATGAGAACAGTTATTCCATTCGTAATGGAAAAATTATCAGAAGTATAGATAAAATTAGTTTCAGATAATATTAAAACCCTTCTGCATGTTTCTGGAGTGTAGCTAATGTTACAT
>NW_007272257.1:0-847 GCF_000164805.1 Carlito syrichta | reverse complement strand
TTAAACATGGTACCTGTTCTTAGGAAGTTTATTTTGCTGGGAAGGAGCAGACGTGTGTGATCATAAGGGCAGTGAAGGCAAAAATGTTACCTCTACTCTCATGGGGCTTTCTGGCAAGGACTGAGAATTAATTGAAATAAACAACATGAGGGAAGCATATAAATTTATTTTAAGCATGAAGCCTTCATAAGAAAATAAAGACCCCAAAGATGCAGTTGGAGTTGAACATTTACATATTAAATTGGACAAAGAATAATAAATTGTGAAAAACTGTTGAGGCAGAAGGACTTGGGCTAAGATAGTTAATTAGATACAGAAGTGACTAGAAAGATAAGGATGAGTTTAACAACATTTGCTTGTACAGAATTCTTTCCATCTCAACTATCTGTGCTTAAAAATAGAAGTGAAACTTTTCTTCTGGTGGGAAGGACATCTTCCATATGGGGGTTTTATCTTCTACATTCAGCATGAAAAAGAGGAGGATCAAAACATGCTTCTTGAAGTCACTGTTGTTGTTGCTGTGTGTTTTTAAGTGCCTTTAGCTTGAAATAACCCTTATCCCAAAATAGAATGTTTTAGGGTGGCATATTCATCCATCCTTCATTTCTCCCAGTTGAAACTTCTCTAAGAAGCTTCATAGCACAGAAACTGAGTTGAATTACTCCTCATCCAATCTCTTAGATTTAAGATTAGGTCAGTTCACTTAAACATTTGTGTCTTATTTTAGGAGATAGTGTTGCAAGTGGGTTCCTGTCAAGGTTTGGCCTCTATATGGTTGAAATAATCAGGTATCAAATAAGAGCATTTTTATAGAAAAAAAGAAAATTAAAGGTTAATAGTTGGAGTT
>NW_007272256.1:0-699 GCF_000164805.1 Carlito syrichta | reverse complement strand
CATGTTCATTTCCCTGAAACATCTCTTTGCCTGTGGAGACCCGCTAGGCCATATGTGTTTCCTTGTGGCTTTCCTGTCTGGGAGGTAAGAGTTCCCCAGGGCGTGTGCCTGCGGGACTCCTCCGCGGGTGGGGGCCCAAACACACTCTGCTTCCCTCTGGGGGCGTGACCCTCGCCCCCACCTCTGGGGGTCCTGAATACCGTCACGACCGGGTGGGGTGGGTGGGGAGGTATTTCAGCGCAGGGTGGGACGTGTGGCTGTGGTGCCAGGCAGTCCTGTGCAGAGAGGAGCTGGCCAGCAGCGCCTGCGGGACCCAGCGGGCACCTTCCCGCCATGGAGCCTCCCAGGCCTTCACACAGCTCCCTCCCTCGCCAGTCTGGACGAAGAGGGAGACTGATTTTGAGCCCGAGTCAAAGGGACACTCTCCAGGCATCCTTTGAGCAGATCCCCTACCCTGGCATTCAGACCAGAGAAAGACTGGCCCAAGAGTTGGGCATTGCCGAGTCGAGGATCCAGATTTGGTTTCAGAATGCCAGAGCCCGCCACTTCAAGCAGAACCCACAAGGGCCTCGACCTCGGCCCCAGGAACGCCTCCGGCAGGATGGTTGCCGAAAGCGCACGGCCATCAGCAGGTCCCAGACCAGCATCTTGGTCCAAGCCTTTGAGAGGAATCGCTATCCTGGCATGGCCGCCAGGGGA
>NW_007272255.1:0-511 GCF_000164805.1 Carlito syrichta | reverse complement strand
TGGAGACGAGGGGCCGCTTTCGTGCTGGGAGACGAAACGCCATCCGATTCGATAGACTTTACAGCTACCCGCTCGGGAAAAGTTGCGGTCTTGAGGGATTCAGGGTGGAGCCGTATCTGCAGGCGACTCTGTGAATACTCGTTTATCATGACAAAGAAAAGGAAGGGAGGGAAAAGATAACTTGGGGAAAGAACAATGGGTCCCGGGGATGGCTTCCTGGGCAACAAGGAAGGGTGGGGAGAGGAAAGGCTTGCCCCCGGCGCCCGGGCGACCTCCGTCCGTGCACAGGGCGTGGAGCTGCCCCGCCTTCGAGAACAGCGGGCGCTAGGTGGCGCCCGAAGACCGCTGAGTCGATGCACGGGTCAGCCCGGAAGGAGGAGGAGGGTGGGGGCGGCGTGAGAGCGCGGCTGTGGCCGTGCCCCGGGCGGCCAGCCTCCCCCAGATCTCCCCCTTGGACCACGTTTAAGAGCCCTGGGCTCCGCTCGGCTAGTGGACCGCAGTCCCGCGCCCC
>NW_007272254.1:0-762 GCF_000164805.1 Carlito syrichta | reverse complement strand
ACAGGATGGGTGAGAGTGCACAGTCTTGCCTTGTTTCAGTTTCAGGGGAAACACTTCCAATTTCTGTCTGTTTAGCAATATGTTGGTTGTGGGTTTATATCATAGATGGCTCTATTTTAAGGTATGTTCCATCTGTGCCTAGGTGTTCAAGGATTTTTATCATGGGGGGATGCTGAATTTTAGAAAAAGCTTTTTCTGCATCTAATGATATAATCATGTGGTTCTTTTTTTTTTCTTACTTTTGAGTTGGAGTCTCACTCTGTCACCCAGACTGGAGTGCAGTGGCTGCTACCGGCCACTGCAGCCTCAACCTGCTGGGCTGCAATGTTTCTTCCACTTCAGCCTTCCAAGTAGCTGGAACTACAGGCACATGCTACCACTCCTGGGTAATTTTTTGATTTATTTTAGAGATGAGGTTTCACCAAGTTGCCCAGGCAGGTCTCGAACCCAAGGGCTCAGGCAATCCACTCACCTCAGCCTAACAAACTGTGGGATTACAGGCTGAGCCACCGAACCCGGCTATCATGTGGTTCTTTATTTTACATTTGTTGATGTATTTAATTACGTTTATGGTTCTGCAAATATTGAACCAGCCTTGCATCCTGGGGATGAAGCCTACTTGGTCATGGCAAATGATTTTTGAGATATGTTGTTAGATCTGATTTGCTAGAATGTTTTAAAAATTTTTGCATAAATGTTCACCAGGGATATTGTCCTGTAGTTCTCTTTCTTTGTTGGATATTTGCCCAGTTTGGGTATCAG
>NW_007272253.1:0-415 GCF_000164805.1 Carlito syrichta | reverse complement strand
TGAGTCCATGCCCACTTGAGATTATATAGGCTCAGAGATAACATGTATGGGAGTGCTTTGCCAGTGTTAAGGTTTCTACAAATGGGAGTTAGTTGTATGGTAGGTGTAAAGTTAGTTGGACAATTGAGTTCAGAAATAACATGATTTTAAAATACATCGATACTGAAAGCAGAACTATTTGGAATAATCATTTAGCAAATTTTAAGAAATTCAGACATTTATCTAAAGAATTTAGGTCAAATAATGTTATCTAAATTATTTATCTATTTCATATAAAATTGACTTCTAGACCTTAACTATTCTGTTCTGTTTACATGCATGGCCATAACCTATGTTGTTACATAAGTCACTGTTTCTTCCTCATTAAACATGATTCCTCCCACTGACGTGGACCACCTTTGAAGTACCAACTACT
>NW_007272252.1:0-513 GCF_000164805.1 Carlito syrichta | reverse complement strand
CAATGCAAGACCAAAGAGCCATGACCATAGAAAAATGTAATGCCATACCCTAAGACTTATTATTTTGAAATTGTTTGGAATCATTCTGAAGAATAAAACACTACGTGTATGCAAATAGCTGAACAGCTGATCCTTACGTATTATTAATATTATAATTTCCAGGTTTGGAATTCATGAAAGTTAGACTGCTGCCCTTTTAACAAACTGCGAAAAAAATGGTGTTAAGACTTAAAAGTTTTTTCTTACATTTCCAGCTTCTTACATCTCTGGTGATTTTTGGGGTCAATAGATTTATTGTTAAACAATGAAAGAAATGTCACTGTGACCCACATTTTTATTATGTTGATTTGAGTTGAGTATCTGAAAACAAAAAGTTTACCCCTCCTGAATTAAAAAAAAGTTTACCCCTGCTAAGTTCCTTCCTGAATATAATAGTAATATGTCAATAGTAATCCGTATTTTTTAAATGCATTGTGTCATTTGATCCTCAAAACAACAGACAAATGAATATCT
>NW_007272251.1:0-660 GCF_000164805.1 Carlito syrichta | reverse complement strand
AATCTTGATTTAAACTGCGGGAAGAATTTGATGAGCTATGAAGCTCTTTTTCACAGATGTCCAGTAGGGGCGTGTCAGCAAGTTACAACAACACAGAGAGACAGGCACAGAGAGAGAGAGAGATTATTATAATGAGTATGGTGATGATTATGATGATTCTTGACTTAAAGCTTTCGTGACTGCAGGAATTCATATTCTTGGGTCTTTCGGTGAAGTCACGTAGATAGAACAATAAAATATTGTTCTATCTCATAATATGATTATGATGATGATGGAGATGATGGCGCTGGTGATGGTGCTGCTGATGATGATGGTGAGTGATGGTGGCGACGTACATGGTGTCGTTGAGGAGGAATCCCGCGTTCTCCTCCGCCGCGTGCCCAGTCTCCGGGTGGAAGAACGTGGTCACACGCTCATTGTGGCTGTCGCACACGTAGCAGACACACGCAGCAGAGACACGCAGACACGTGAGTATACACAGAGACACACAGATACAGAGAAACGGAGACACGTGAGTAAACACACAGACGGAGACACACAGGCACAGAGACACCGGAACACGTGAGAATGCACAGAGACCAGTTTCGGCAGCAAGTTAGACATCTCCCGGACACTGCTGGGAGGCCACACAGCGTCCACCACTCCTCCAACTGATGAGGC
>NW_007272250.1:0-647 GCF_000164805.1 Carlito syrichta | reverse complement strand
GACAGGGGTGGTTGGAGAAAAGAGGATAAACAGGTTTCCACAGAATAGGTTATCCTATCCACTTGATTATTAAAACCCTCTTTGGCATAGGGCACAAATATCTTCACAATTTTTTTTTCCCATTCACGGAGCTCTATCCACATACCTCTTCCTCCAATTTTTTAATCATCAATTTTCAAATCATGCTTCTTCCAAGTCAACCATCCAGTCAAACTATTTGGCAATAGCCCATGAATTTCATGCCTGTCTGTTTTCCCTTCCAAGCAAAGTGCACAGCCAGCAGCACTTTGTCCTAAGTTCTGTCCACTGAAAAGATTTCCTTTCACTGCTGCTCTTCAGGGATATACCAGGGAGGGGTTGTAGTGCTGCAACCATCTACTTTCAGACGGTGACTGCATATCATGTAGAACCTGGCATATCTGTGAACTAGGCTTAAGTCTCCACTTGCATTGTCAACAGATCAGAGGGAAATTCCGATAAGGTCACAAGTGGAGACTGAGAAAGAAGGCAGTAAAACAGAAATGGGATTTGTGACATTTGAACCACACTGTGGAATGGAAAGGCTGTCAAGATTTTTTTCTTTTTTTTGAGTTGGAGTCTCCCTCTCACCCAGACTGGAGTGCAGTGGCCGGGAGCGGCTCGGCCTG
>NW_007272249.1:0-552 GCF_000164805.1 Carlito syrichta | reverse complement strand
CCGCGGGCCGGAGCCCCGCCCGGGCGGCGAGACCTCATGTCTACGATAAACCAAAAAATCAGCCGGGCGTGTGAGCGCGCGCCTGTAGTTCCGGCTCCTCGGGAGGCTGAGGCGGAAGGATCGCCGGAGCCCCGCAGCTCGAGGCTGCGGTGGCCGGGAGCCGCCACCGCACTCCGGTCTGGGCGACGGAGTGCGACTCCGACTCCAAAATAATAATAATAATAATAATAATAATAAAAGAGGCCTCGAAGCGTGCTCTCATGGTCTTGGGCGGACGTTCTTCCCTTGGTAACTCGACTCACCGTCTTCTGAGTCCACAGAACCGGGAGACTGAGTAAAAGGTGGTCTGTCCTTGTCGACCCGTGACGTGCAGCTTCTAGGGATCTGTCTCTCACCCGTATCGCGTGAAGCGCACATCGGGAAAAAGGCTTAGTCCGTCGAGTTGCCTTTCTTCCGGTCTGGTCTCTGGGTTCCCTGGGCTCTGCCGAGTTCATGTCTGTCTCCAGCTGGCCAGACCCCGGCCTGCTCTTGGGCTGCTTCAGTTGAAAGACC
>NW_007272248.1:0-639 GCF_000164805.1 Carlito syrichta | reverse complement strand
TTGGTCTCCGAGAGAGCATTGAGAGTAGCGTGGCACACGGCCATGACCTATCCCCACCCCGAGCTGTACATGACGAAAGGTCTGCTTGGTTGAGTGTGGCCGAGAAGATGATGCTGTGTCTCCCCTCAGCTCCCAGACCGGAGAGTCAGTGTCTTCTTCCTTCCAGCTCTGAGTCATGGAGGCTCCGTTCCTGGCAAGTGAGTCCCAGAGGCTGGGGCTTCCTTCCGCCATCTGTTGCCCACTCACAGGATTGGAGCTCTGTGCAGGGCCGGGCAGGCCGGGACAGTGGGGTTCAGATTGTCTTCACGCTGCTTTTCTTGTAGAGCAGAGGTTACAAGCTGGTGGCGATCACCCGTTAGGACCTGGACACCTGGCCTCACTCAGCACCCACCCCTGAAGCATGGATGTCACTCCAAGAGAAGTGGGTCTCTGTCCTTCCCGTTGGCTCCCGCGCATGGGTTTGGAGAAGGTTTTCCTCGCAGTAGAGGCACTGTCTATGATCACAGCACTCTGAAATTCTCACTCACAGGTCTGGCTACTTTTCAAGGAGACTCTGTGGCAAGAACAAATGCCAGGGTGCTCTCCGCAAAGTTGAGTGGTGAATGTTGGTGGTGAGAAGGAAAGGAAACTCATAGAACC
>NW_007272247.1:0-453 GCF_000164805.1 Carlito syrichta | reverse complement strand
AAGAAACCTTCCAAAACCTGAAGAGACAGAGCAAGCATTAGAACCAGATTTAGCTATGGCAGAGGTGCTGTAATACCCAGAGTGAAAATTTAAAACAATTATGTCAAAGCAAGATATACAAAAACATTGAGATAGTTCTGAAAGATGTAACACACATGTATGAGAAATCTAAAAAGGAGAGCAAAGAGGGTAAAGAACAGAATAAATGTTTTTAAAATAATGACAGCGATTTCCTCAAATTAACGTCAGACACAAAACCACAGATCCAGGAGGCTCAAAGAACACCAAACAGCATAAATGCCAAAACAAAGCAAAACTACTATACCCAGTCCTATCATATTCACATTACAGAAATTAGAGTTAAAATAAACAAGTCTGAAAGAAGCCAGAAGGGACAGAAACACTGATATAAAAGCCAAGATAACAATTACATCTAATTTCTCTTCTGAAATG
>NW_007272246.1:0-741 GCF_000164805.1 Carlito syrichta | reverse complement strand
CAGTTGATATAAAATAGTAAATGAAATAGCAAGTAATCATGTTGTAAATATCATTTTCAGAAAATCTGTGATGTGTAAAAGTGGTTTACGATAATTCACTTTATTTTGTAAAGAAAGAAGAAATCGATCCATTTGGGTAATAACGGCCTCTTCTTCATGTTTTCTTTGAGATTACACGAATGGAAATGAATTCAAATTCTTCCAAACACGGATGACAAAATAGTTTTACTTTGATAACTGATAGTATTAACTTGCAATCAATCGAAAATCGATATTTTAGAGAATTTCTGTGATATTGATACTGTGATTTTATATATTACAATGCTCCTGCTGATTATGCTACAGTTGTTTAGGGTTTTTAACCTTTTCTCCATAAAATGTTAAGCCAGGTGTCTGATTTTAAAATAAAGGCTAATGATGGATAGAAAATATGCAAGTCAGTCAGTGGTTTTTGCACTATGTGAACTAAGAAGAGGAAGAATCTTCTAATTCATACAGAATATATATTATATAATGTATATCTCTCTTGTTGGAGTGAGTGTGTGTTTGTGTGTGTGTGTGTGTGTGTGTGTGTGTGTGTGTGTGTGATTTTCTTGAAAGAAAAGGCATCAGGGAGAGGGAATGCTGAATAGATATTTTGAACTGCGACTGAATGTCTATGTTTAAGTGTAGTTTTTCTTTGCTTTAAAGAAAAAAATATATATATGTAGAAGGATAATTCTTTCTGGAGTTAGTACGAAT
>NW_007272245.1:0-888 GCF_000164805.1 Carlito syrichta | reverse complement strand
CAAAAAATAAAAATCCCTTTAAAAATGAAAAATGAATAATGTTGGAAAAATCATGAAGAAAGAGGCACTGTGTATGTTTATACTGTTAGAAGTATAAGTTAGAGCTTACATTTGCGAAACACTTTGGTGTTTAGCTGTTCATATGCTAACGGCTTACAGTATAGATACTGCAACCTCAGGAATACATTTGAGAGAAATCATCCTCTATGATATGAAAAGGCATGGACTATAATAATTATGTCATCATAGTTTCATAGCTAAGTACACAAAACAATACAAATGTTCATCCACAAGTTTGAAAAACATATTTGAGTGTTGTCAGAAAATGATGAAAAATGAATTAACATGGTTGCATGTAGAAAACCTAATTTTTATCAAAACCAAATTAATACTTATCCTAATATGACTTTATATACTGTGATAAAAGAGGTAAAACAAGTTACTTTTTTGGAAATATATATAATTATGCTAAAATGAGGTCAAAATATAATATCTTGATAATTAAGTTAATATTTACCTTCACATAAATGCCAGAAATTTTGTTCTTTAGCCAGATAGTAAGCACAAAAAATGCAATTTTATTATTACTTTAATATGCTTCCTCTATTAAAAAATTAAGGTTGTATGATTGCAAAAGTAGAAAATCTAATTAAGAAACTTATACCACTTTACTAATGAATACACAACAGACCAAAATCTAATTTGATTGCTAATTCTAGCAATATGCAAAAATGTAGTGTTGAATTTAACTTGGGTCTTTGCTAAGACTCTGTCATGCCTGTGTTCATCAGTGATGCTTGTCTGTGGTGCTCTTTGTTTTTTCTTTGTGTGTGTTTATCTTGTTTTGCTATCAGACTAATTCTGGTCTCATATAGTCAGTTGGGAATC
>NW_007272244.1:0-608 GCF_000164805.1 Carlito syrichta | reverse complement strand
CTTTCTAAGCTAGCTCTAGGTTCAATCCAAGTTCACTGACTTCTAATATTTTTTAATGATTAATATTATCAACTTAACACTATACTATAATCTATAAGTTTACTTAAATGACTTAATTTTTATTTATTCCATTAACCTATTATGATTCAACATAGTGCCCTGTAATTCTATAACAATTAATTCAAAACTTATTCTTGAACTACAAAACCTTACCATGACTTATATGAGTTTCATATATCTAAACTTTAATTTTTATATAATCTGATGATTGAACTTTAATACTATGCTATATCTTATTAGGCTAATACCTTATCATTAATTCTTTCATAAATCTTATGGTAGTTGTCATACTCTTGAACAAGGAAATGTATGGTTGCCATGACGATGGCCACGGGCTGAAGCAAACAGAGTTTCAGCATGTAACGAAACTAGAAAAATGTTCTGCCTGGCTAGAGGCAGGGCAATAAAACTATTACGGTAATTTAGTTTTCTAATCTTAGCTCTAGGAGAAACTGCTTTCGGGAACAAAAGCTGACTGACCAGTCTACCAGGAAATAGAAGTTTTAAAAATGTCTAGAAAGAAGTACAACTTAGAAGGGACAAAGACA
>NW_007272243.1:0-801 GCF_000164805.1 Carlito syrichta | reverse complement strand
ATTAGCATACTCTGGTTGAGGGTGTATTTTGTCCCTGTCTGTGGGACTTGTCCATAAAGCATAATGCTTTCTGATGATGACCCTATTTGGGTTCTTTAAAGGGATGAAAGTGTCAGATAGTTATGAGGCACCGCACTCCCCCGACATTACCTCCTGGGTCTCGGAGGAGCCCTACGCGAGTGGGTGTTCAGGATGAGTGTCTGTGGAGGGGTTGAGGTGGTAAACAGCCCATCTGAGGAGAGTCCCCGGGGTGTGCGAGGGCTACTGCAGATTGCCGCTACTGCCTGGAGCCTCAGTGGGAGCTCACATGAGTCCTTGTCTTGGGGGATACTGTCACAGCCTCTCCAACCTGCTAGAATAAATGAGAGCTTTCTGTTCTGGAAGAGTTAGATGGGTGGTGGATTCAACTCTCTGTCAACAGGGTTTCTTTTGCCTTATTTGAAAATTAATTTTAAAATTTGTAATTGACACACAACGAACCTACATACGTATGGGGTACAGTGTGAAGTTTCAGTGCATGTGTCCATTGTATAATTGATCCAGAGACCCGCGAATGTCAGTCCATATTGCCACAGCCCCTAGAGAAGAGCATAGCAAGGACGCAATATTCCTGAGAACTAATAAAAAGTGCACTTCCCCTTATCTCTTTTGCGCTCCCGGTAGTCTACACTCCATCAACCGAAAGATGCAAATCTCCTTTAATTCCTTTTTCTGAATGGTTATAAGTTTGAATAATATAGAATCGGTGTAATTGTAAGCCTGGTGATTGTCTCACTTTTGTGTAATGCTTGATGTCTCAGG
>NW_007272242.1:0-804 GCF_000164805.1 Carlito syrichta | reverse complement strand
TAGCAGTAGACTATGGGCATTTGAGACACTTTTTCATGAAAATTTACTTGTGTTTTGGGAGTCAACTTAGGCCCAATTCTATATACTTAATTTCTATGTAATGATAGAGTATTTCTGTGAATGTCCAATTTTATGGCTTTATATGTTTGATAACAACATCAATGGGTCTGTCAAGTCACCTGATAACTTTGTGGACAATGTGAAGCATCCAGTCTCTATTAAAACTCAGTAGAAGCTTAAAGTTGTTTTTCAAAAGAAGAGTAGTTATCTGGAGAGGATGGAAGCACTTAGTTTCTGCCTGTGCTGTGATTTACCTCTAATATAGAAATCTGCTGAAAGCTCCAGATTGTATCTCTCTATTTGCCATAGACACTTCAAGTATCTGCTAGAATGCATGACCCAAGTGTCAGCCCAGCTTGTACAGCAGCCTGGGTCTGTGGCAAAGCCTTCTCATATTCTGGACTCCTAAAAACTAATAGATCTTTTCAATCACTTGGAAAGTGAGTCGTAATGACATATCCAGAAGAGAAATGAATTTCCTTCAAAATCCAAAAAGGCCCACATAACTAATGGGATGCTTTTTTGCTGTTGCTATTGTTGGAAGGACCAGATTCAACAATTTATCCATCACCTTAAAATGAATGTCTCAACCTGCTCATTGCCACTAGAATTCTAGAAATGTCACTGAGGTAGACAGTTCCAGAATTTTTGTTGAATATATTTTGTTCATATATCCATTCACCAAATGTCAACAGTGTCTACAAGCAGTGTGATATTTTATGGGGAGAAAAGGAAATCAAGATC
>NW_007272241.1:0-626 GCF_000164805.1 Carlito syrichta | reverse complement strand
TAATACCATTTAGTCTTGTTAATTATTAATAAAACAGAAAAGAGTCTGTGTCTAAATGCAGTTAGTTTCTAGTGGACATAATTAGCAGTGTAAGAGTTAAACTCCAAAAATACAAGAAAAACTAAAGTAGTATTCCAAAATGATGTATATTTGATAGCTTTAGAGTCCATGAACTCAGACTCATATTTGGTTCTAGTTATGTAGACATCACCCAGCTTCCAAATATTATCACAGAATATTTGTTCCAAATTTGTTTTAAATCTGCCATGAAAACTTGCCCATAGTCTAAACATGAGTTTTAGCAGATGAGAAAAAATGATTCTGGTGTTTGAATCACACTTTCTCAGCAAGGGAGTCACAGAAACCTGCAAAGGCAGTAGGCCAACAACTCCAAATTAATTTCATTACTGAATTAAATAAATACAACTACACTAATGTAAAATATAATTTTTCATTTAAGGTATTGCTTTAAACAGTATGTTTTGTGTTTTTAAGACAGAGCTTTAAATATATTAGTTTGCAACAATTTAGCACAGAGAATGGATCTATGAAATTAATTCTTTAGAAAGCAGAGTCCCTAACCCCAAATTACAAGGAGGCTCCCCAAATGTTACAAGTATGTTCAT
>NW_007272240.1:0-609 GCF_000164805.1 Carlito syrichta | reverse complement strand
CAGGCTGAACCCAGAAGAGCTGCCTCCGAGTAGTTTCTTCTCTCCGTCTCTGATTCACCGGTGCGGTCCTAACCCTCCCTCTGGTCAGTGCAGGTCACCGACAGCTTTGGCGCCCGAACCCAGGGACCAGACTCCGGTAATTATAAAAATATATGTTTCCCAGTTTGTTTCTCTCGTTTCAGGACGGACCTTGCCTTAGGGTGCTGCAGCCCCCCCGGGAGTGCACGGGTAGGTAGGCAAGTTAGTGTTAAGCGTCGCCGACGGACTGTGTGACTTATCACCGAATAGAGTGATTCAATCCTTGTATAATTATTGCAAGACTACTAAAAATTAGGTGCACGGTTACAGTTATGGGAAACTGCGGCTCCAAGGAAAGGAGAGCCTATATTCGTATTATGTGTAAAGCTTTGAAACACAAAGGGGTAAAGGTAAGTAGAGATAAAGTAAATTCTTTTCTAGATTTTGTACAGAAAGTTGCCTGCTAATTCCACTTAAACTCTTTCTTTGTCTAAGATTAAGCAAAAGGCAGATAAAAATTATGAGGATTTCATTTCTAAAATAACCGCCACCATCAAACGAGTAATTACTAGCAAAGAGGCAGCAAAAATG
>NW_007272239.1:0-802 GCF_000164805.1 Carlito syrichta | reverse complement strand
TTCCAAGTATACTTTTTAAGGAATTTGAAAACTCTATTGTTACATATTGTTTTTTATTTGTACAGAACTACCAACATTACATTAACCGTGGCTGAAGAAACATTTTTTTAACGGAGTCTGACAGATGTTACTTTAGCATTTTTTAAAATCTTCAACTTAGCTTGCATCTTCTTTACATATGCTTTGTAGGGCCATACCTGAAATGGAACATTGTTTTCCATGAAAAGACCAGCAAATCTGGGCTATTCACCTTGGTGTATTGTTTTGATTGACTATTGTACTATGAACAGTCTCATATTTTGCGTTACATAAATTTAATTTATAAAAATTCCTCCAAATTAATGAAAAATATTTCACCTAATACGCTGGTATTTCTCACTTAGCAGTAGCTTAACTTTACTGAATTCCTTAATTTTATTCATATTCAACTATTTTTCCTGATGACAAATTGAAGAAGAAGCTATGTCTTGATAACTCTATCCATCTCTTTGCCCGTTCCTTTTCTTACTCCTCTAAAAGGGGTGGGATATAATCTGCTTGTTTCTAATTAGTTGGCTACCTTTGCTCGTAGGCAGGCTTGCTGGACATTAATCACCATGTGCAAGCCATGGGGCTCTCTTCGCTCTTGTTTCCACCTCTGTGAAGGTTTATGCCTTTTCACCATGCAGCAGAGTTGGAATGCTGAGCCAGGGCCTGATTTCTTCCAGTAACCCCTGCCATGTTATCTGATGGCTGTGAAGGGTAAGAAATGCCCCCCTCAGCTGGGATCGGTGGTTCAGCCTGTAATTCCGTGCCTTGGGAA
>NW_007272238.1:0-651 GCF_000164805.1 Carlito syrichta | reverse complement strand
GGCAATAATACACACCTGTAGTCCCAGCTACTCAGAAGCTGAGGCAGGAGGACTCCTTGAGCCCAAGAATTCAAGACCAGACTGGGCAACGTGGCAAGACACCATCTCCACAAATTCTTTTTAAATTAGTTAGGTACAAGCCAGGTGCAGTAGCTCATGCCTGTCATCCCAGCACTTTTGGGTGATGGAGGTGAGAGTATTTCCTGAACCCAGGGGTTCAAGTAGAGCCTGGGAAACTTGGCAAGACCTCATCTCTACAAAAAACAAAAACAAAAAAACAGCTGGGTGTGGTGGCGTGCACCTGCAGTTCCGGCTACTTGGAAGGCTGATGTGGAAGGATCACCTAAGCCCAGCAGGTCGAGGCTGTGGTGGCAGTGACCGTGCTCCTGCCCTCCAGGCTGAACAGTAAGACCTTGTCTCACAAAAACAAAACAAATAAGCAAACTCTTGCACAAGGAGGTGTGATGAGCTTCCCAGGTGACTACCACACCCACATGCCAGGAGGGTGGCATGCCCATCCACAGGGACTTCACCCTGGCACCACATTACCCACATTCTACCCAAGTCCTTTATAACCAATGAGCAGCTGTGTGTGGTGTTTCCCTGAGTTCTGGGAGCCAGCCTCGAAGAATTCTGGGACCAAGGAGGAGG
>NW_007272237.1:0-693 GCF_000164805.1 Carlito syrichta | reverse complement strand
TCAAGCTGGTAATTAGTTTGCAGTTAGGGTCAGTTCCCCTGATCTGCTGTGAAGGACAGTTCAGAATAACCTCGGTTCAGAAGTTTAGTCTATGTCTTTATGAAGCTTGTCTCTCCCGTTTCGGTGTTGTTACCTTGAATCGCCAGCAGGTGGTGCTATCTCATCTGCTTGCCCCAGAGGGGGTGGGGCCGGACAGGAACAAGATGGCTGCCTGCCTCCGAGCAGGCAACAGGAGCCCCGCGCCCGGTGGGCAGGACAGTCTCCGTCGCAGGAGCGGTGGCAGCGATCCCAGCAGATCTTCCCTGAAGCGGTTTGATGTGGATCTCCTCCGGCCGGGTTGTGATGAGCTACCCGTGCCAGAGGCCGCGGCGGGCGCGGCGGCGGCGACGGCGGCGGCGGCGGTGGCGGCGGCGGGAGCGCTGGTGGGGGGAGGGGCTGCGGCAGCAGCGGGAGAGGACGATGCAGTAAAAATGTCCAGTCCTTGCGATGTTCCAGTGATAGCGATGGCCGAGCTCTGTTTGAGGAGTAGGCTGCAGTGCTGGGGTCCCCAGCCTCCCGGGGGCGAGAGTCAGAGACCCACTGCAGATCTCCCTTGCAGAGGGCTTCAGACACCGGGTTGCCAGGTCGCCATCTTGCCCCGTCACCTAATCGAGCTTTTAAAAGTGATACTTTCTAAGGGATGACTGAAATGCG
>NW_007272236.1:0-795 GCF_000164805.1 Carlito syrichta | reverse complement strand
TCCAACTCAAGATAAGAAATTGCTGAAAACACTGAAGCTCCCCGAGGGCCCCCTGGTCACCTCTCTTCCCCACGGAGATTGTCATTCCTTTTTGTTCTTATTAATCTGCCTCTTGCTAATATGTTGTTGAGTGCTGCATGTTTTTGAATTTTACTCAGACATACTCAAGAAGTATGTATCTTTCTGTGATGTGCTATTTTTATCCAACATTGTGTTCCTGAGATTGATCTTGTTGATGAACTTTATTCACAATGCTGTGTAGTATTCCATTTTGTGAGCAACTTTGACAACTATGCTTTGTTAATGTTCCGTGTTCTGTGACCACAGACATAGCTACTGTGCACACTCTTGTACGTGTGTTCTCGTGCTCATGTGTCTGAGTTTCCTTGCTCCCTCTCTAGGAGTGAAAATGCTAGATCACAGGGTCTGAGCATCTTAAAACTCATTTTAATATTCCGTATTGATTTTCAAACTAGTTGTGGCAATTGACAATCTCATCTCCAGCATTTAAGTACTGCAATTTATCCACACTTAAATTATTGATCGGCCGGGCTCGGTGGCTCAGCCTGTAATCCCGCGCCTTTGGGAAGCTGAGGTGAGTGGATTGCCTGAGCCCGCGGGTTCGAGACCCACCTGGGCAGGGAGACCTCATCTCTACAATAAATCAAAAACTCAGCCGGGCGTGGTAGCGCATGCCTGTAGTTCTGGCTACTTGGAAGGCTGAGGCAGAAGGATCACCGGAGCCCAGCAGGTCGAGGCTGCGGTGGCCAGGAGCGGCCACTGCACTCCAGTCTG
>NW_007272235.1:0-604 GCF_000164805.1 Carlito syrichta | reverse complement strand
AAAAAACTATATCATGCTATGTAACTTCTGTACAATTCTTTGCATCTTTCAAAGAGTCACTGGATTGCGCACCACAACACCGGTGGGTCTGATCTAACATTTTAAAGTCCCCTACCAGGATTCTCAACCTAACATTTCTAGTGGTCCCACGGAGATTCTGGCATCTGACATACATATTGTATCCACTTGTGAGGAAAGTGACTCCATTTTTCAGAAATCAAAGTGGAAATTTAAAAAATAATGCAAACTCTTCAAACCCAGAAACGCTTTATGTTTTCAAAGAGTTCCGCGAAGTCCCATGTCCAGTCGTTTATATCAGTTTTCAGAAGTCCACTTACCAGACACCCTTGGGTGTGTCTTCAGTTCTACCCTTGACTAGTCACGATGCATGACATTTTCCACCAAACCGTATCTGCTGTTCACCCTGCCTACTTAATAAATACCTGCCCTGTCCCAGAATGTAATACGATAGCTGTAACTGTAGAGAAGGTTTGCCTGGGCTCCCCGCTTCAGAATTACTTCTTAGACTCCCAAAGGAATGCCACCATCTTATTCACATTCCATTTCGGTCCTTGAAACAACACCACAAAGGGGCATCAATCTG
>NW_007272234.1:0-497 GCF_000164805.1 Carlito syrichta | reverse complement strand
TCCAGCACCTAGTCCATCACACCCACCTCGTCCAGCCTCAGCTTTTCGCAGCCAGACTTGGACCAGGCCTAGCATGTGGCCAGCACGCACAGAATGATGCGCATCTCCTCACTGCAGTTCTCCTCGGAGTGGGCGTCCAGCATGGCTTCGCCTTAACAGTACTCCATGCAGTTGGCTCGCATCATCACCAGATCCTCCTACTTGGGTCACATGGCTCACCGGGGGCTCCAAGGGCCCACCAACACTGCCCGGCACTCCAGCACCTGCTGCACCAGCTGGACGCCAATGTGCAGCCAGCGACAGTAGCAACTTCTGTACCAGCAGGCACATGCTGCGCCAGGGGTGGGGCAGACCTGACCCAGGAGCCAGCGTCTGTGACTTCAGCTACAGGTCAGTGGGCAGCCTGCCCACCCAGATCACATCTCCTCTGGGCAATGCCAACTCTGGGCTCTAGCCTTTGTGCCTGCTCGCCAAGTCTGTCTGCTGGCAGAACCTCG
>NW_007272233.1:0-755 GCF_000164805.1 Carlito syrichta | reverse complement strand
TGTTCAGTATAGGAAAAAAGGGCTGTGTCTAGGAAGTCTACTTCATGCAATGTAATATCTTGGACACTTAGAAGAGAAGAGAGAGAGAGAGAGCAGAGACAGAGACAGAGAGAGGAATTTTAATAATGTAGATCAGAGTTGTCTGGGACACATTCAAAGGAAATTCAAGCTATTTCAGGTGAGCAGGAAAGTTTTAAGGCATGGATTCATAATTGCATTATAAATCCTACTAAACATGCACATTAGCACAATACTGTGTCAGCAGAAAACCCTGGTGACATGAAGAAGACTACACAAAAATGCATCCTTCATCATTTATTTACATGAGAGATTCCTAGTTTGATGTGTTCAAATGGCATGTGTGGAAATATCAGAGTTGTCAATCTAAGTGGCTCTAATGTTCTCCATTACTTTCATTTGTTTCAACATTCCTTTGTGGGTTACATAGCTATTTATTTGTGTGTCACTTTTTGTCTTTATTATTCATCTTTTTTCATAAGCATCATTATCATCAGCATCACAGATGATTACTCCAAAAAATAATGACACTCAAATCTGGGCTCATGAAGGACTGTGAAAACACATAAGACACTTACTGAATTATTAGAACAACCTTGTTGAACAGGTATCTCATTCCTATTTGCAAATAGAAAACTGAGGCTTAGCAGGAGGTCCTTGCCTCCACTGTGAAAGACAAGGAGGTCCCAGGGTTTCTACCCACTTTTGCTGTGTTTGAAACTCTTGTCCAAGAAGGA
>NW_007272232.1:0-702 GCF_000164805.1 Carlito syrichta | reverse complement strand
TACAAAGATAATCAGCCAGTGCCTAATATTGTCAAAATGTATGCCTGACTTTATCCCGGCTATTGAGGTAAAATCCATGAATTTCATGGCCACATAACGGTCAAGTAAAAATTTCAGTCTGTGCCAGCAAACAAATCTAGATGCCTCAAGTCAACAGGGAGAGACTTTCAATCTCTGGCTAGACAGGACTGCACCCATTATCAGTTCTGAAAAAATACAAAAGATGGACCTTCACCCCTCAGCACCCCAAATGATTATGGGATCAAAAAATTTATAAAAAATAAATAAAGGCAGGGTAGCTAGCACAGGCTAGACATAAATAAATTTCCTATAAATAGGTTTTAAAAGGCATTCAAACGTTTCTACTGCAGGTCAAATGGCAACCTATCCCATCCTTGGCAAATTCAGGAAAAAGACCATCAAATATAAAACTAGGACAGTACAATCTTTCAATTTGCGGTTTAACATAATAATCACTAAAAATTCTTTATAGACACGGATAAACTAAACATAGGTATTTGGTATTGCATCACTCAGGATCCAAATCCCTAAAATTAAATTTGTTAAACCTTTAAAATTGTCTAACAGTAAGTCTTTTTCTACACCTCTAAAAAAAAGGGGGGGCCACAAACATAAATGCTAATAATAAATGTGTTGTCCATGAGGGACAAATTTTAATCACAGTTTATAAGCTTATTACCC
>NW_007272231.1:0-654 GCF_000164805.1 Carlito syrichta | reverse complement strand
AATCAAAGAATTCAAGTCATCTACCACAGGAATTGTATGACTGTTTTGTTTTTGTTTTTGTTTTTTTTGAGTTGGAGTCTCACTCTGTCACCCAGACTGGAGTGCAGTGGCCGCTCCCGGCCACCGCAGCCTCGACCTGCTGGGCTCCGGCAATCCTTCCGCCTCAGCCTTCCAAGTAGCCAGAATCACAGGCATGGCTACCACGCCCGGGTGATTTTTTGATTTATTGTAGAGATGAGGTCTCGCTGCCCAGGCGGGTCTTGAACCCGCGGGCTCAGGCAATCCACTCACCTCAGCCTCCCAAGGGCGCAGGATAACAGGCTGAGCCACAGAACCCAGCTTGCTTTGGTTTTTAAAATAAATTCTGGAACAAAATTGTGGTGTAGAATAAATATAGATAAGTATAATTTTTAAGCTACAGCTGTATGACAAGGTCATTTTCACCAAATCAAAGATGTACTAAATTGCTGCTTTTTAAAGTCAGCTTGTTCTTACAGGTAATGGCCATCTCAACAAGGAACCTGAAGAGCAGTTTGAGATCCTGAGGACAGTCATGGAACTCTTTCTTAGAGAAACGCACCTGCATTCAACATTATGTGTTAAATTTCAAGACAGCTCTAGGACCCAGCTGAAGTCCATCCATATTCCACAAGT
>NW_007272230.1:0-732 GCF_000164805.1 Carlito syrichta | reverse complement strand
GGCTGGGGCTGGGGCTCATAATTTCAGCCCACCTACTCAGTTGCATTTGACAATGTCTGAAGACATTTTGGGTTGTTACAATTTGGAGGTGGCAAAGGGTGCAAATTGTCACTGCCATCAACTGGGAAGAAGCCAGGGATGCTGTAAACATTATAAAGTGCACAGGGTTGCCTCACAATGAATAATCAAAACTTAAATGAGGAAATCTGGTCTAAGCCATGTATGATAACTTTGATCCTTAAACTTCAGGCTTCTTTGAAGCTATAGGTGATCATACATTATGGATTGAATAGTGTCCCCTAAAAAAACAAATATTGAAGTCCTAACTCCTAATGTGGCTATATTTGGAGGTAGATAAATTAAGATTAAATTAGGTCACATGGGGTGGAGCTAATGTGATTCCACTGGGAGGAAGGGACACCAGAGTTACCTGTCTCCACATGCACACGGAGGAAAGACCATGTAAGGATGTCTATAAGTCAGAAAGGGGTCCTACAAACTGACATCGATGGCACCTTAATGTTAGATTTGGAGCCTTCAGAACTGTGAGAAAAAAAATTTGTGTTGTTTCAGCCATCCAGTGAGTGATATTTTGCTATGGCAGACCATACAGATTAATAAACCATGTGATTCAGTTCTAGCTCAGAAGATGTGAGAAGTCTACTAAAGTGATTTCTGGGAAAGCATCTGCTTTTTTCATAAAAGGGAACACTATGACTGGAGCTTGCATTT
>NW_007272229.1:0-845 GCF_000164805.1 Carlito syrichta | reverse complement strand
CATTAACTTGATCTTCCATGTCTGGGCACGATGGCTCACATCTGTAATCCCAGTATTTTGGGAGGTAAAATCAGGAAGATGACTGGAGCCTAGGAGTTTGAAACCAGCTTGGGCAACATAATGAGAACTCATTTTTACCAAAAACAAAAGGCTGAGTGTGGTGGAGTGCACCTGTAGTATGTTACTCAGGAGTATGAGATGAGAGGAGAATCACTTGAGTCCAGGTAAAGGCATCAGTGAGCCAGGAGTGCACCCCTGCACTCTAGCCTAGGTGAAAGAGTGAGACCCTGTTTTAAAAAGCAAACAAAAAATCATTTGATTTTCAAGTACTGAGATTCTTTCTTCCATCTGGTCAAATCTGTTGTTAAGGTTTGTTGTTGCATTTTGAAATTCCAGGAATGAATTCATTTCCAATAGTTCAGTGTGGTTCTTAGAATGTCTTTCTTATTGTGTACTGTTTTCATGACCTGGAAGAAGGGTGCGTCCACATTCTCATGGATTTTAGTGAATGTCTTTGCCATCCATAGTCTGAATTTTATGTCTGTCATCAGGATCAGGTCATTTTGGAAGGGTCCTATTGCTTGGAATCTGGGAAGCCCTTTTTTAGGTGTTAACTCATTAAGTCTTTGGGATTTCCCATATTTGTTTCACTTTTTTTGTTATCCTTGAAGACAGATTCTTCTGTTTTCATTTTTTGTTTTGTTATTGTTTATTAGATAAAGTTACTTCTGTTGGGGTGGGAGTTTTCATTGTTTTTATACTTGACCTTCCTCCTCTGGTCCACATTTGGGAAAGGCAATGATGGCAGGAAGAGTAGTAAGCTGAGGAGAAACCATATGACACTG
>NW_007272228.1:0-689 GCF_000164805.1 Carlito syrichta | reverse complement strand
TATAAATAAATAGGTCAAAGCAAATAACAGCAGGTACAGAATTATTTCCTTTGCGTAAATGATGAAAATCATGCAAGTAAGTAACTGGAAAGCAAAGATAGTAAATAAGAAAATGTACCTGTGGCAATTTGTTACCCATTTACTCTGAATAGGACTGTGTAACAATTATATGTAGTTTAAAATGTGAAACGTATGATCTGATACTAACTATGCCTGATGCATGTAGTAGAAAACACATTTGAATATACTTTACATTAAAAATGAATGTTTATTGATCTTTTTCTTTACTTTTGCTGAGGCTTGAAGCAGTGAGTAAGCAAACTCAATATTCAACAATAGAATGTTTAAATATCTCCCATATGACAGAATACCTTCTGGCCATCAAGCAGTATTTTTAAACATAATTAAGGATAAGAAAGAACTTTTATGATATATGCCAAATTTTAAAAAATTAGGAAACAAAATACAAAGTGTAACCCCAGCATTGTAAGAATAAATGATATAAATAAACACTTAAGTATTTAGAGAAAATATGTGAATAAACAGCCACTGCTTAGTTTGTCTTAAAGTTTAGGGTAAGCACTTCTGTTTTTCCAGTTTTGCTCATCTTATTCAATTTTATATTGTAATTAATTTCCATATTTGTTTTATTTATCATTAGACGGTTAGTTCTGTGAGATCAGCAACCA
>NW_007272227.1:0-378 GCF_000164805.1 Carlito syrichta | reverse complement strand
AAAATGAATTCTGTGAATTTAGCCCCATTTGCGTCATTTTATAGGCCATCATTTAGATATCTTTGTATTTCGAACAAGCAGCAATTTCAATAATGAGAATAGCTGCCCATTTAGTCCCACAAATGGTCGGTTCATATCATGCCAATTCCTGGCTTGAAGAAGGTTTTGTAAGATGGCAGGGAGCTGGGCTCAGTGGCTCAGCCTGTAATCCCGCGCCTTTGGGAGGCTGAGGTGAGTGGACTGCCTGAGCCCGCGGGTTCGACACCCGCCTGAGCAGCGAGACCTCATCTCTACAATAAATCAAAAAATCAGCCGGGCGTGGTAGCGCATACCTGTAATTCCGGTTACTTGGAAGGCTGAGGCGCAAGGATCGCCGGG
>NW_007272226.1:0-741 GCF_000164805.1 Carlito syrichta | reverse complement strand
AAGTGTACCCATTGCTCAGGTACAAAAAGAAAAAAAAATGAGAAAAACAGCAATTATTTACAAATAACACACTACTCTGGCATGATAAAGTCCTCAATTTTATGCATAGAGAAATTCACTTATGTTAACTGAAAAAATATTGTGTTACTTGTTCAGCATGTTTCTCAAATTATGAAATCATATCATAAATTCTTCATGAGTTCTTATATACCATCTTATGAGGGATGCAGATATGCCAAGGTCTAGTTTCTGTAGAAATGTCAAACACATCCCAGTTACAAAAATGGTTCTCTTAAATTGCCATTTCCCTCACTTTTCTTCTAATGCCTTCATGTTTAATATTCTCATCACGTTTAATCACTTTCACCTTTAATCTCCATGTCTACTTCTGGACCCATCTACATAATGGGTGATTATTATTATCTATATTACATCTGTGGCGATTTCTGAAAGACCTAGAAATTGATCTTCCATATGACCCAGTAATTCCCCTATTGGGAATATACCCAGAGGAACTCAAATTATTCTACAAAAAAGATACCTGCACACGTATTTTTGTTGCAGCTCTATTCACAATGGCAAAAACATGGAACCAACAATGTTGCCCATCGAAGCTGGACTAGATAAAGAAAATGTGTTACATATGCACAATGGAATATTATGCAGCCATAAAGAAGAACAAACGTAAGGAATTCACAGCAACTTGGATAGATTTGGAGTTGATGACTCTCAGTAGTCTAC
>NW_007272225.1:0-675 GCF_000164805.1 Carlito syrichta | reverse complement strand
ACAAGGAACTCAAATGCGCAGTAAGGAAAAAAAAACTAATAGCCCCTTTAAAAAGTGGGCAAAACACATGAATAGACACTTCTCAAAAGAAGATATGAGGGTGACCAACAGACACATGAAAAAGTGTTCAGCCTCACTCATTGTTAGAGAAATGCAAATCAAAACCACATTGAGATACCACCTAACCTCTGTAAGAATGGCCATCATTAATAAAACAAGCAACAACAGATGCTAGCAAGAATGTGGAAAAAAAGCAACACTTCTACACTGCTTGTGGGAATGCAGACTAAAACAACCTCTTTGGAACACAGTGTGGCAATTTCTGAAGAAACTAGAAATTGACCTTCCATATGACCCATATTGGGAATATACCTGGAGGAACTCAAATCATTCTACAAAAAAAAGATACCTGCACACATATGTATGCAGCTCTATTCACAATAGCAAAAGCTTGGAACCAACCTTGTTGCCCATCGAAGCTGGACTAGATTTTTTAAAAATGTGGTACATATACACAATGGAATATTATGCAGTCATAAAGAAGGACAAATATATGGACCTCACAGCAAATTGGATGGATTTGGAGTTGGTCATACTCTGATTTACCACAGAAATAATGAACTGAGTTCCATATGTTCTCACTCATAAGGTGACCTTGAGCAATTATAATGCTGG
>NW_007272224.1:0-724 GCF_000164805.1 Carlito syrichta | reverse complement strand
CCTGCCAAAATCCATCCCCAAATTTGCTCTGAATAAGCTGTTAACATCATTAGAAGATATAATCACTGTTAGTACCTTTATTAGGGCAAAGGTTTTAATACAGGGCAGGACTGTTTCAATATTTCTCATAAAATCTTTGACTATTAAAAAGTGAAAGAGCAGGGCTTTGTAGGGAATTATCTCTGTAATCCCATGCCTTGGGAGGCCGAGGTGAGTGAATGCCTGAGCCTGTGGGTTTGAGACCTGCCTAGGCAACTTGGCAAGACCTCATCTGTACAATAAATCAAAAAATTAGCCGGGCATGGTAGCACGCACCTGTAGTTCCGGCTACTTGGAAGGCTGAAGCGGAAGGATTGTTGGTGCCTAGCAGGTAGAGGTTGTGGTGGTTGGAGCATGCCACTGCACTCCAGTCTGGGCGACAGAGTGAGACTCCAACTCAAAAAATTTGAAAGAAAAAATTTAAGCCAACAGGGATTATGAGGAAGTGATATTACTGAACTTCAATACCCATGTGTTTGCAAAATGACCTCAGCATGAGGCAATAGGAAGGTACAAGTCCATTGTGTTTTGTGAGAACCATGTTTAATGAATGAGACTGAACATAATCTGATGAATAAGATTCATTTTGCAGATCTGTGTGAAAAAAATTAATTTAAAAATTCACATAAAAAACTTTACAACAGTTCCCTACTGTACCCGTTGAAAGGTTGTGACAATGACAATG
>NW_007272223.1:0-564 GCF_000164805.1 Carlito syrichta | reverse complement strand
TACAGTCCATATCAAGCACTTCAAATTCCTTTAATATCACAAATGCAACTGCCTCCCGCCTCCCTGATTTAGGAAACAGATGCTGCAGCATTTTTTAATGTGTTTTATGGTTGAATGTGTGTTTCTTTGACAAGATGACAAACTCAGAGTGAGAGCACCATTTTCTGTGACTGCCCCATGACCCTCACCTTCAAGACCTCACCAAAGACCAGGCACAGAAACATTTGATCCTTTTAAAATATAAGTGCCCCAAGCAGAAGGAACTGACTCAAGCTTCAGGAAGTGAGGACAGGGTGACAGAAAATGACAGGAAACCTGAATATGGAACTGAAGTAGCAGCTCAGAGTTTCCTTACCTTGAAGTAACAACAGCCAGAGAGGGAGTTGGGTGTGGACAGAGGAGCCGGGCACTCAGAGTAGATGCTGGCCCTAGTAGAGGTGGGTAATCTGAGTGTTGAGGGTGTCACAGAGCACAGGGCCAGAGAAATCAACCAGTTCTTAGTCCATGGTGGGGGGTAAGATCTTCACTGGTAGACTTTTAACCTTTTATGGCCAGAAAGCCTGG
>NW_007272222.1:0-612 GCF_000164805.1 Carlito syrichta | reverse complement strand
CCCCAAATATGAACACAGTCAAGAATCAGATTCCAAAGAACCATTTCCCTTTCTCAGGTACCAGCACGTGCACAAACACACAAGCTTTCTGCTGCTGTGACCCACCACCCACCCTGCTGCTGCCACCACCACCCTCCTGATCCTGGCTCAAGCACCAGCCATGAGCAATTAGGAGAGGTAGAATCTCTCTCTGGAGAAGGCAAGAGTCTTCTGCTGTGTTTGACATTTTGAAGAAACGTCCACATTTTCTGTAGACTTGGGTTTGAATCCAGACATAGTTAATACTACTCCTTAACTGTGTGATCCTGGACAAGCTACTTAACCTCTGTAAACCTCAATGTCTCCATCTGGAAAATAGAGATAATATAGATACCACTTCACAGCACCATCATGAGGGTTAACAGAAAAAATGTACATGAAGTACTTGACTACATACTGTCTTGGTAAATGCAGTGCTCAAACCATCAACTGTCAGTAGGGAAAGAGAAGAAAATGCTCCCTGATGGAATTTTTCTGAGGTATTGCTGCTGCACAGAGACAGGCCCTCCCAGGAGTAAGCCAGTGGGGAGCCAGCTGGGGATATCAAACCAAGGTTCACTCCTGGGATCTGAG
>NW_007272221.1:0-735 GCF_000164805.1 Carlito syrichta | reverse complement strand
TTGCTTCTTTGCTTCTGTGATAGATCACTAAGTATGATGGGCTTCAACTCCATCCATTTTTCCTGTGAAAGTCCATGATTTTGTTCTTCTTTATGACTGTGCAATATTCCAGCATGTATATGTATCACATTTTCTTTATCCAGTCCATTTTTGAAGGACTGTGGTGTTGGTTCCATGTTTCTGCTATTTTAAATAATGTGGCAATAAACAGGCATGTGCAGAGGTCTTTTTGTAGAAAAATTTATGTTCCTCTGGGCATATTCCCAGGAGATGGATTACTGGGTTGTATGGAAGGTCAATTTTTAGTTCTTTTAGGAATCACCACATTGCTTTCCATAGAGGCTGAACTAGGTTGCACCCCCACCATCAGTGTTCCCTTTTGTCTGCACCTGTAGCAACATCTGCTATTTTTTTGATTTATTAACGATGACCATTCTTACTGGAGTTAGGTGGTATCTCATCATAGTTTTGATTTGCATTTCTCTAAAGATTAGTGAACCACATAAGTTTTAGAATCAGTTTTGCAATATTGACAAAAAGCTTTGTGAGATTTTGACTGGTGTTGCATTAAATCTATAGATCAAGTTGAGTATAATTGTCATCTTAATATTGCTGAGTTTTCCAATTAACAAGCATGGACTGTAGGTCACTTTATTTAGAACTTTTTGAAATCTTTTTGGTAAATGGTACTGGTTTTTAAAAATTTCAATTTTTCACTGATAGTATATAGGAATC
>NW_007272220.1:0-619 GCF_000164805.1 Carlito syrichta | reverse complement strand
AAAGCAAAGACAAACTGGAAGACAAAAAATAGAAACAAAGAATAAGAACAACAAATAGAAAAATTATAATAAATACATTAGATATTAATCCAACAATATCTTTCATCAAATTAAATATCAATCTGTGTACCATTTAAAATAGCTAACAGAGTGAGTGAAAAAACAAGACCTAACTTTATGTTGTCTACAAGGAAAATGCTTTAAATATAAATACACATATAGATTAAAAATAAATGAATGGAGAAGGTATACTATTCTAGCGCTAACCAAAATAAAGCGGGAGTGAGTAGCTATATTTCAGTCAAAGCAGACTTCAGAGAAATGAAAGTTATCAGAAATGAAGACAAGTATTACATAATGATAAAAAGGTTATTAATGTAAGAAGACATAACAATCCTCAACATGCATGTGCCTAACAACAGAGTATCAAAATACATAAGATTAAGACTGATTGAACTTTAAGGAGAAATTCACGTATCCAATATCATAGTTGGAGATTGTAACCTGCTTCAATCAGAAATTGACAGATCGAGGCAATAAAAATCAAGAACATTGTAGAACCCAATAGAACAATCAGTCAGTGGATTTAATTGACTTACCAAACAAAAGCAGAATATAC
>NW_007272219.1:0-759 GCF_000164805.1 Carlito syrichta | reverse complement strand
CAGCTTTCCAAGTAGCCGGAAATACAGGCATGCGCTACCACGCCCGGCTGATTTTTTGATTTATTGAAGAGATGAGGTCTCCCTGCCCAGGCGGGTCTCGAACCCGCGGGCTCAGGCAATCCACTCATCTCAGTCTCCCAAAAGGCACCGGATTACAGGCTGAGACACTGAGCCCAGCTAGTGTTTCTTTAACTACAGAGAAAAATGCAATTTTTCTTTTCTATTTTTTTTATTTTAAAGATGTGGGATACAATTCAGGTTTAGATATTCAAGTGTTCAGAACATTTTTTTTTCTTTTTTGCATTTGCTTCAACTTCTTATTCAATGTTCTGAAAATGTGTCATGCAATGTTACAGCCACTCACCATGTGTGATTATTAAACTTAAGTGTAGGTATGATGAAATCCAATTTTAAATATAGTGTCTCAGTTGATCAGGGTATGTTTCCAGGGCCCCAGAAGCTGTGGTGACTGTGACTTGGGTCTGGGCCATGAGGATGTGTGCTGACCAGTGTCACCAAACTTGCTGTTGGCAGTGCCACTCTGGAATCATGACCAGGAGGTGGGCAGAAAGGACCACTGGACTGAGCAGACATTGGCATTGGTCCCTCCAGACATCAGCACCCCTCAGTGACTGGTTTGCCTACTGGTTTGTCAGTGACCAGAAACATCCCCTAGTGGTGTCCCAACCACTCCTGTAGGAGTATCTCGAATGCTTGGCTTCCTAAGGACAAGAACAGAGTGGCACATATGGCCTCAGG
>NW_007272218.1:0-727 GCF_000164805.1 Carlito syrichta | reverse complement strand
TAATATTTTAGATATTGGATCTGGATGGATCAAATGCATATTCAACAAAGAAGTATACTCTATCCTATCAAAATTCTGGTTCATTAAAAATTTGGACTGCCAATGATGAAGCAATTTTAGCAATTGCCACTTTTCTATTCATTGTCTAAAGGAATCAGATAAATTCACATCTGACATCAAATCATTTATTACATTCATATCCTCTACCTTTTAAAAATAGCCATGAAAGGAACCAAATATAGGGTTAAAGATTAGCATAATAAATATGTTGGTCATGAGCATTTGATCCTCTCACCAATTTAATGAGAAGGAGAATCTCCTGGAAGACTCTCAAACCATAAGCTGTTACAGAAGAACAGCAATTTCTGAGTAATACCTGAAAAAGAAGAATAAAAGTAGCCTGAACTCTCTCACTTTTATTTCACTCTGCATGCTATTCTTATTATATGAGCCTGGCTCATGTTCCTAGAAACATAACTCGCAGCAAATCTCAGGATCTCATCACATGATGTATTACCAAAACAATCAAGAAGAGTTTTCTTGAGCATTAGGCTTATGTATCCTGGAGAAGATCAAGGATTAATGTATACAACCACAACCATTCCCGCTCCAACTTTAGTAGGCAACTCTTTAATAGATACAGGAATATGACTCTACCATTCAAACCAAAATAAGAAAGGGTATTTTTCAGAAAGGAGTAGGGAATAGTTCAGAGAAAACAATACAT
>NW_007272217.1:0-699 GCF_000164805.1 Carlito syrichta | reverse complement strand
GGTTGCATAAATTAAATATTTATTCACCAACTTACCATCTGTTATCAGTTGGGCCAAAAGAAAGTCAACTGCAGGCACCGAGGGTATGTGGCTGTGTGTGTGTGTTTGGGGGCGAATGCACCAGGATGTGTTATTGGGTTGACTTTGTTAAGATTGTTTTACTGTTTTAAGTGTGGTCATTTTTAAAAGCATTTCAGCAACTCCATTATGTTCAAGCAGAACATTTGTCAAAAGTAATTATCTGAGTTTGGTTGAAGGGCCTTGCTCTGGTATGTTTTTGAATTCTGGCAAAGAGTTTTAGATAATTGACCCTATTGCCCAGCGAAGAATTGACAAAAGTTCTTTTTTAATTTCAATACAATTATCAGTAGCTGGAGTGGCCAGGCCTCTTTACTTCATCTTGTAATTTCATATTGGGGTATGTTCTCATGTCTCCCCTTCTCTGTGATCCTGTTAATCGCTAAATTTCTCTTTCTGTGAATGAATGAGCAGGTAATAGTGATTCTCCAATGAACTGCCTCTGGGAGAGGACACTTAGGTGTGGAGAATGTGTGAGAAGTTAAGAAGTAAGGGTTAAATGCCAGATTGATGTTACACTGAGGTTTTCTGGAGTGGAATACATTACTTACTCCTTGCTCAGTCATTAATTCAGAATTGAGTAGAGGTGTGCAAGTCTTCTGAAAAGCATTATTCAGATTC
>NW_007272216.1:0-435 GCF_000164805.1 Carlito syrichta | reverse complement strand
GGGAAGAAGGGGGTTTGTGTCAGCCCCAGACTTACCACTGATCTCTTTGGAGTTCTTCCTCCTCCCTTTTGGCCACATGCTTTGTCCCACAGCTGGAGCAGGGTAGGGGATGGGGCGCCTGGAACTCAGCACTCATCAGGTCCCTCTGAAGTTTGTGCTCTCAGGATATTGCCTTTGGGCCATGATCAAGCCCTGAATAGTTGATCCATCAGTCACAGAGATTGGATCTGTTGGTCCTGCACTTGCCTGTCCCCCCTTCAATATGGTGGTGGGTGCCTCTCTTGTCCTCTTCTGTGGAAGCTTACCACTAGACTGTACACAGCCCTTTCAGGCTCCCTGCTAGGTGCAAAGTGATAAGGCAATACATTGAAATCTTAAAATATTACACTGTTGCAGATTTCAAGTAACCAAATGAGAACAGTTATTCCATCGTAA
>NW_007272215.1:0-789 GCF_000164805.1 Carlito syrichta | reverse complement strand
ATTTGCTTTCATTTTTATGCTACTTCACAATCACCCCAAGTGCTAGGTAACAAAATTATTATGGAACTGGCTCAGAATTGCTGTATAGTAATCAGTCTTCATGACTGAAAACACAGAGCGAATGTCAATGAGGGAGAAAGGTTTTATTCTCTGAATCTAGATAAAGCACATGAAAATTTGCTTCTGTCCACAGGAGATTCTTACTCCTTGTCAAAGGAACAATAGGCAGAATTTATAAAAATATGATCTTTGTGCACGTTGCTAGGTTACTTCATTTTCAGCCTTTTTCTTTACAATGTAAAACATTTAAAAAATACCAAGAGAGATAAGCAATAAGGAGTAGTGAAAATGGAAATCTGATAGTGTCATTAAAGCATTGACTATAGTAATAAATATATTAGATTACATGAAGATAAAAGATATTTGAATACTAACCAAGAAAGGGCTCCAGTCAGTCACAAACTACAGTGAGACACTGCTAGTTTTAAAATCTCCTTTTTATTTTTCTGAGTTTCTCAAAGTGGCAATTTAGTGCTGACCCTTAAAATGTTTTTTGCTGAGTGAAATAATTTTCCCCGAATTATGAACACACGTTCTGCTCTTATTTATTTATTTATTTATTTATTTTAGTTGGAGTCTCACTCTTTCGCCCAGACTGGAGTGCAGTGGCCGCTTCCAGCCACCGCAGCCTCGACCTGCTGGGCTCCGACGATCCTTCCACCTCAACCTTCCAAGTAGCCGGAATTACAGGCGCGCGATACCACGCCCGGCTAATTTTTTTATTTATTT
>NW_007272214.1:0-602 GCF_000164805.1 Carlito syrichta | reverse complement strand
GATTACAGGCTGAACCACCGGACCCGGCCAGGCTTTTCTTTTGTATGACTAAATTATAAGACAACATGATCTCTCTCTTATATTTCCTATAAACTTCCATGTCATCATTTTTCTCATTGAAAGGATTAAACTGAAAGTTGCTATAATTTTTTAAAAATTCCCCTTATCTTCTGATAGACGAAACCATCAATGGAAAGTCAAAAACTAAATAGCTGATCAATTAATAAATGTCCACTATTTCTTTGTTTGTTGTTTCAACTTTTTGAAGTAAATAATTCCAGTTATCTACATTTTAAAGATGAGATAAAATAAGCCTAAGCGAGCATAAGTGACTTGTATAAGTTAGAAGTCATGCGTGTATACTTTTAATAAGTTAATACATTCTACAACTAGGAAAAATACCATATGTATCAGATACCCAAAGTTGCTGTTTTTAATTCAAATTTATAGTAAGAAATGCACTTTATATCATGACCCAATGCAAACACACACTTATTCACTTATATATTTATCTCTGTATATATAACTTTATAGTATGTTTTATTCCTTATGTTTATTTTTACTTTAATTCCATGTAATTCAATTATATGTCTATTATAAAA
>NW_007272213.1:0-473 GCF_000164805.1 Carlito syrichta | reverse complement strand
GATGTGGTTGTACACATTCCAATTTTAGCAAGGAGTAACAACAGATTTGCTCATCTCCCCACCTGACAATCCTCCTGTGTCTCCCCAGAAGGCAAGAATGACTCAAACCAGACAATCACACCTTAAAACAGACAAAGGTGAAATGCAAGCCAGGCTTGGGAAAGCTCCCAGCGCACATCTGAGCAGGCACACTGCTGGGATAGCTGCCAGGATGATTGGGGAGTGGCTGCTACCCCACAACAGGACCTCTTTAACCAGGGGCAGGGCCTGCCACCTTATGACCTGATTTCACTTTTCAGTGGCACAGAACACACCCTGCCACATTGCAAATCTGAGAAGCCATGGAGGCCCCATGAGGCCAAGGAAGAGGCCAATCCCTTTGATGAAAGACTGGGCCACGGCCACTGGAGTCAACACTGGGTTGCAGGTTGGTGAGGACAGCTGGGCAGGGTGAGAATCCCAGTGACAGGACG
>NW_007272212.1:0-494 GCF_000164805.1 Carlito syrichta | reverse complement strand
TCAACCAACCCTGAAGACATGTAAGAGATTATTAGAAAATGCAAGAAAGCCCAGTATGTAAGTAGAAAAGCTAGATAAAATGGAGAAATTCTTAGTAATGCACACTTCCCAAGATGGAACCAGAAAGGGGATTAAAACTCTCAAAAGACAAGTACCAATGCAAGGTAATTGATTCAGTGATGAGAAAATTCCCCACGAAAGAAAAAGCCCTGGGTCAAATGGTTTTTCAGCTGAATTCTACCTGATTTACAAGGAAGAACTGATACCAATCCACTGAATGTAGTCAACCAATCAAGAACGAGGGAATTCTTTCTATCTCCTTCTATGAAGCCAATATTACCTTGATACACAGAAATGGCAAAGACCCAACAAGGAAAGAAAATTTCAGGCCAATTTCCTTGATGGACATAGATGCAAAAAGTCTCAACAAGACTCTGGCAAATCACATCCAACAACACATTTCAAGAATCACCCATCATGACCAGACAGGATTC
>NW_007272211.1:0-675 GCF_000164805.1 Carlito syrichta | reverse complement strand
TCTGACTTAGAGATATTGGGAAGCAAGTGAGAATTTTAATTCCTTACTTCAAGTATCATAAGTCGGTGGATTCAGTTTTGTAGTGTTCTATTATTCTCAGTGTGGTGA
Source organism: Carlito syrichta (assembly GCF_000164805.1). Classification (NCBI taxonomy): domain Eukaryota; kingdom Metazoa; phylum Chordata; class Mammalia; order Primates; family Tarsiidae; genus Carlito; species Carlito syrichta. Next base: position 567 of record NW_007272211.1, on the reverse strand, counting down.
AAGAATATCACCATCCTACTCACCACCAGTCATAATGACATGAGCTGAGAAGGCCCATAAGCCCCATACCTCTCTCCCAGACACCGGATTGGATTGACACAAGTATCTTGTAGAAGACTTGCACAGGTCAGAACGAGTCACTAATGTAAACAAAACAAAACAATCTCAAAATCAGAAACCTTTTCCCACTTCCATAACTATCCAGTTTAATCTTACTGGTATGGGGCTTTTGTACAAATGTTTTATGTTGTGCAACCGACCTGGCCATTGTCATTACTGTGCCTGACCACAATGGCTGCTCAAGTTCATGAGGCTGCCTGTCACCTGTTCCTTTAGCCCCAGTCGAGGTGAGCAGGGCACTTTTAGGTCCATAGGGTGGTCAGCTTGGTTCCACTTTTTCATTCATTACAGACATCAAGAGTCTACCAGTGAACCCAACACACAGTAAATAGTCCTTATCCTTACAGAAAGCATATGGGCAGAAAGAAATAGCTAATACACAAGTAAGTAAATCACAGAGTGAGTACATAATGATTTGCTACATAGAAAAAATCAAGGAGGGAAGAA
>NW_007272210.1:0-777 GCF_000164805.1 Carlito syrichta | reverse complement strand
TACATATATACACACATATAGATATGAAATATACATATATAGGGGTCACATAGACACATATAGATGTTATATACACATATATACAGATATATATACACATATAAATCTACATATATATATATATATATATATATATATATATATATATATATGTTATTGTAGATGTGTACATATAACTTTACATATGTGTATATAACATCTATATGAGTCTATGTAACCTCCATATATGTATATTTCATATCTATATGTGTGTATATATGTAGCATCTATGTATGCATATGTAACCTCTCTGTATGTATATATCACTATATATGTAACCTGCATGTATGTGTATACATGAGACATCTCTACATGTGTATGTAGCATCACGGATCACTTGGGCTGTTGTAAGAAGCACATGCGTACACCAAGCCTCAAGCAGTGCTGTCCCTAAAAGTCTGGGTCGACGAAACAGATCCCTCGTCCTGGAGGTCTGTGCACACAGAGGCCATGACTTATACAGCCACATCACATGTTATTATGCAGCCATCCCATAGGCAACCATATTCGACAGCTCCGGAGGGTTGTGTCCTTCTCTACAGAGCCATAAGTGAACTGCTGGGTGTTTTCGGACGGTCGTGTTTTCCTCCTGTGTCCACTGCGGGCTTACTCCAGGGGACATGTAGATACCTGGGCGGCCCTACCTCTCCACTCACGCCCGGCCCAGGTGTGGGGACCCGACCCCTAGAATCCTTAGCCTCTGGCAGGTCCAGGCAGCACCTGCTTGGGCCCCCTTTT
>NW_007272209.1:0-747 GCF_000164805.1 Carlito syrichta | reverse complement strand
ATGGAATCACGCAATCCTCTCACCTCCACCCCCCAAAGTACTGGGAGTAATTACAGGTGTAAGCACTGCACTCGGTGTGAGTAGCCTTTGTAATACTGCAACCGGGTCTGGCTGCAACACCCTCCTGCAATGCTTTGCTCCTTTTCCTAGGAAGGATTCAAGCTCATCGGCTATATTGACTTCGACTTACACCCTTTCGATAGCAAAACCTTGTCTTTACCAAAAATAAAATAAATAAATATTCAGGCATGGGGTGATACATGCCTGTAGTCCCAGATACTTGGGAGGCTGAGGTGCCGAGGCGGAAGGGTCACCTGAGCCCATGAAGTAGAGGTGGTGGTGAGTTGAGATTGTGCCACCGCACTCAACCTGAACGACAGAGTGAGATGACCACTCTAAAAATAATTACTTCTACATTCTATATCCTGAGTGGCACGAGGTCAGACCAGGTACACCCATATTTGTAGTGTTCCAAAATGTCAGAATTTTACCGAGGCTGGTGTGATCTTAAAAGCCACAAGCTACACGGTGTTCCCGAGGAGACAACGCTACTTCGTACTTCCCTTTTACCAGGTAGTAAGAGCGTCAGGCAGGCAGGCTCAAGCCACTCCTCCAGTCCAGCCAATATCACACACAGTAGATAGTAGTGCACTTAACCAATATATAAAAATCACAGATTAAACATTCCATGTCAAAGTAACGTGGGATGTCAACAGAAAATGGAAAGGAGAAAGGGTTAGCGAACCA
>NW_007272208.1:0-650 GCF_000164805.1 Carlito syrichta | reverse complement strand
TGCGTGGTACGTGACCACCAGATCCCGGCGAGGGGTGTAAAATGGGCCCACAGAAACAGACGGGTGCTGGTTTCTCTTTGAATACCATCTCCTCTCGTCTCCCCTTTAACCGATGTATTTTTCTCTAACCGGTCAGCCCGTCCTCTTTTTGCTCCGCACTTGCCTTGAAGTGTGGCGTGAAATGACTCCTTGTAAATAATTCAAAAAATATGTCCCGGTGTGGCTATCTGAGACAACTCTCTCCGCTGTTCAAGAGAGCAGTTCTTCCGGGAAGAGAAGAGAGTGGTTTCTTATCAGAGAGGCCTCGAGCCGGGCTCGGTGGCTCAGCCTGTCATCCCGCGCCTCTGGGAGGCTGAGGTGAGTGGATGGCCTGAGCCCGCGGGCCGGAGCCCCGCCCGGGCGGCGAGACCTCATGTCTACGATAAACCAAAAAATCAGCCGGGCGTGTGAGCGCGCGCCTGTAGTTCCGGCTCCTCGGGAGGCTGAGGCGGAAGGATCGCCGGAGCCCCGCAGCTCGAGGCTGCGGTGGCCGGGAGCGGCCACCGCACTCCGGTCTGGGCGACGGAGTGCGACTCCGACTCCAAAATAATAATAATAATAATAATAATAATAAAAGAGGCCTCGAAGCGTGCTCTCATGGTCTTGGGCGG
>NW_007272207.1:0-639 GCF_000164805.1 Carlito syrichta | reverse complement strand
TACTCAATGCCTAAGAATGGGGGGATCATTAAATAGATTGCTTCTCAGCCGGACTCGGTGACTCAGCCTGTAATCCCGCGCCTTTGGGAGGCTGAGGTGAGTGGAATGCCTGAGTCCGCGGGTTCGAGACCCACCTGGGCAGGCGAGATCTCATCTCAACAATAAATAAAAAAATTAGCCGGGCATGGTAGCGTGCACCTGTAATTCCGGCTACTCGGAAGGCTGAGGCGGAAGGATCGCCGGAGCCCAGCAGATCGAGGCTGCGGTGGCCGGGAGCGGCCACTGCACTCCAGTCTGGGCGACAGAGTGAGACTCCAACTCAAAAAAAAAAAAAAATAGATTTCTTCTCAAAAAAACTGGCATGTTTCTAAGAACAGTAAATAATAAATGTTTAGGGTATCATTTTGATTGAAAAAGTCTGGGAACAAAACAGAACATAAAACATGATCTTTATTTGTGATTATATTTACATGTCTAACAAAAATAGAGGAATATTGCCAAGGGTCAAATCTGAATGGAAGGATGATTTCTCTTATGTGAATTCTTGTATTTTCTTAAATTATGTTCAAATTATTTGTACCAGAAGGAAATAAATCAGTAAACTATTTTAGTCTATCTGTATGTAATTCAGAACATCCA
>NW_007272206.1:0-576 GCF_000164805.1 Carlito syrichta | reverse complement strand
TTCAGAAACCAGGGAAGTCAGAAGACAATAGAAGGACATCTTTAAAAGGCAGGAAGGAAAAAACTAATGACCCAGAAGTCTATGTTCAACTGAGCTGTCCTTCACAAATGAAGGAAAAAATAGAAACTTTTTAGATGAACTAAAAAATGAAAGAATTCACTACCATTAGGCCTGTACCACAAAAAATACTGAAGGAAATTCTTCATATTGAAAGGAAATGAGTTACCAGATGGCAACTCAGTGCTACAACAAAAGAACTGCAGAACACACATTCTTTTTAAGTGCACAGGGAATTTTCAACCACATGTGATACCACTAACATATTTTAATAAAATTTAAATGCTGGAAATTTGACATGGTATGTTGTCTCACCACAGTGGAATTAAATTAAATATTTAAAAGCTACCTGAAACATACTCAAACATTCAGAAATTAAAAATACATTTCTAAGCAACTATGGGTAAAAGAAATCAAAAGGAAAATTATAAAATATTATGAATTGAATAATCCAAAAACACAACATAAAACTTGTGAGGAGCAGCTAAAGCAGTACTTAGAGGACCATGCCTAAGTGTG
>NW_007272205.1:0-506 GCF_000164805.1 Carlito syrichta | reverse complement strand
TAATCCCAGCAGTTTAGGAGACCAGGGTAGGAGAAGCTTAAGCCCAGGAGCTCAAGTCTAGCTTGGGAAGCATAGTGAGATCTTGTCTTAAAAAAAAACCAAAAACTTTAAATTATCCAAATACAGTGAGGTGCACCTATAGTCCCAACTACTCAAAAAGATGAAGTGGGAGGATCGCCTGAGTTTGAGGCTGCAGTGATCCATAATCATGCTACTACACTTCAAGCTGGGTGACATAGTGATACCACAACTCAAAACAAGTCAGCCACAACAAAAAAAGGAATTGGGTGGGAAGTCACCAGGTCCTACTATGAGTGGATATAAAAATCAAATAGGACCTTGGTGGGATGCTCATCTAGTGATACTCTCTCCATGGCTCCTATGATCAGTTAAGCACTGTGAAATGCTTTTGCAGGTTTTACCATGGTGGGCTGCTGACTCTCATGGCTTCATTTACCTCTGGCAGCCATTTTGACTTGTAGTCTCTGCAATTCTGGTAACCTTTT
>NW_007272204.1:0-865 GCF_000164805.1 Carlito syrichta | reverse complement strand
TGCGGGAAGAGGGCAGTGGCAGGAATAAGAGATCCATGACAAACAGAAAAAATCATCAAAGAAAGAAGAATATTCGATTAGTGGGAGTCAGCATCTCATCCTTCCTAGAATAAGTCAATCGAACAATTATATGAACAACCACAGGTGAGTAGCCCATGGATGGACACAGGAATGACACAACTGGGGTGAGACAGATCTTTCCAGAAAATGCAAATCTGGTGATGTTTGAATTACAACGTGGTGGGAAGGAGAAACCAAAGCATGAACAGGAGTCTGGGAAGAAAGTAGGGAAGGAGGTGGAGGAACAGGAGAAGGGAGGAACAGACCAGGGCTGGAGAAAGAAGAGACAAAACAAAATGGGCAGAGATGAAAGAGAAAGGGAGAGACTTTTACATCCAGTCAAGATGGAGTACTAGGCACTGGATTTAGCTTCCCCCTAAAACCACCAAGAAAAAATACTCAAAATATGTAATAGAACACTGATTTTCAATGGCAGGATGGTGATGCATGAGAGACAGGAAACTAACAAGGTGGGCCCTGTGATTATTTTCAGTGTACTGTCTTAACATGGTTTCCAGGTCATGGTACAAGAAGGGACCCCTAGGGGGTGGAAGTAATAAGGCTGAGTAATGAGGCTATGGAAGTAATGAGGCTGAGAACATGGTGAGGCCCAGCTTGCAGGATGAGCAACAGGAGAGGAGGGAATGGAACAGAGACTGGTGGAAATCTGTCTCCTCACATATTCTGCAGAATATGATTGAGGCGTGCATGTGACAACTCGTCTCAGGCCAGAGAAAGAACTGCCCAAGATGAATAGCAGAAAAAAGACACATAAATTACATCAACAGGAAGAGTACCTATTCCC
>NW_007272203.1:0-509 GCF_000164805.1 Carlito syrichta | reverse complement strand
TTCATCAGCTCAATTACAAATCTTAAAAATATTCAGATTTGTTAAAAATGCACATGTTGTCATTTGGTCAACAGAAAAGTTTCTTGGAGTATGAGTTTCTAATAGTTGATCACAAATAACCCATTTTGGTGGCTAGCAAAAATAGTTATGTATTTCAAGAAAGTAGCTAACTGAATAATGATAAGCATTCCTAAAACTCACACACCCAAAGTGAACCTATTTCTCCCAACCTCTCTCTCTCACAAACACGTATGCTCACTCACTGCTCACTCACACACCATCCATTCTCCAACAAGAAATACCTGGCTTGTATTTCTCTTTCCTTGATCTAATGAATTCCCAAGAGACCCAAGAGAAAATTATGGCTCTGAGACACCAGTTATGTGTATGGTTTTGGACCTTTTCTGCAAATCTCAAATTGAACTACTAACAAATTGTACTTTGGAGTGCAAACATAATCCTAATCATGCTCTTAGCTTTCATTAAATTTACAGTTTTGCCTATAAGTA
>NW_007272202.1:0-789 GCF_000164805.1 Carlito syrichta | reverse complement strand
GCATCATGATTGAAGAAGAAATGTCCAGAGTTGTGACAAACAGGTCACTGATTCTTCCACCATGACCACACTGAGTTTTCAGCAGTTTTTGACCAAAAAATTGGGGTATCACCCTGTGCCCCATCCTTCCTATTCACGTGATTTCACCTCAGCCATCTTTTTGTTGTTTTTCAGGATGAAAAAAGTCCTCAAATGGAAAGAGGTGAAGGGAAGAGGGAAGAGGTGAAACAAACAAAACAAAACAAAATCAGCAGAAGCAAAAAAAAGGCATCAAAATTGATGAGTTTAAAAACTGATTTGAGCAGTGGCAAAAGTTCTTGACAGGCATATTGCATCAAACAGAGAGCACTTTGAGCATGTAAAACCACAATTTTTTATAACCACAAACCACAATTTTTTATAAATGAATTCTGGTTTGGGAGGGTCCTTTTTAGTATGTGATTTAAACTATTCTAGGAAAAATAATTATGTCACTCACATATATTACCCAAAATGAAACTTTTGGCTCTTATTTATATATTTATCATTGACCTGCTTCACAAAGGATTTGAGAGGGCCTCGTTTTTTCTTACATGTTTTACTAACTGTATTTTAAATTTTCATTTGAGCATTTTTTATTCCATTCTTCCAAAGACAGAAGGTTGGACACGGCCCATTTTCCAAGAATACGTGCAATTCTTGAATTGGAAGACTGGGAAGAAAAGCTCAAATGACAGGTCTTTTCTACACAGTCCTACTTCTTATGGCTGATGCAGGCTGATAAAGTCACTTTCTTTCCTGAAAAACTAT
>NW_007272201.1:0-814 GCF_000164805.1 Carlito syrichta | reverse complement strand
GAAATTATTTGAGTTAATGGAAATAAAAAGAGTTGATTTCTGGAATTCGGATTGTTCACAGATTTGTTTTGCACACTCTCTCCTGTAATTTAAGAAAAAGCATTTACAATAAAGACAGTATATGTGATTTTCTCCAGAAATAAGGTTTAGGAGATTGTGTATTAATTATTCCAGAAATATGTTTGTTTTCAGACACAAAATAACCTTTGCTCTTATCCATGAGAGCTAAAGGGTTTGAAAACACACCACTTCAACCAGATCCTGGTCCAATGCATTTATTAGCATTTGGGGCAGTCAGAGTTTCGGAGTGCATTCTTAGTTGGAGGCTACTCTCACAGGCATATAGAAATCTGCTCAAGTTGTGCTGGTGAGCGAATGACTTAATACTCATCCTCTGTATTCACAGGACAGAATAGACCTGTTGGTGGTGGCTCTGAGTCCAATCTCACTCACAGCACTGGTGGATGTGAACACTGCACACAAAGGAGCTGGGCACACAGCATGATTGTTTTGGAGGAATAAGAGAGGCTTCACATCCCTTTTGACTGTTGAATGTAAACGAAGTACCTACTGCTCAAGTGAATCATATGAACTGAAAGAGACTTGTTACATAATTAGCATTTGAGGAAACCAAAGGAAAATCCTCGTGGGCTGGCGACTTGTGATGTCAAATGTAAGCATGCTCGTTTGGGGGACTGGGAATTGGAAATGATGAAATCCGAATGCCTTGTAAACCCAGATATATTATACACAGATAATCTTAATCGAGCTTTTAAAAGTGATACTTTCTAAGGGATGACTGAAATGTTTGTCC
>NW_007272200.1:0-747 GCF_000164805.1 Carlito syrichta | reverse complement strand
CCATGGTATCCCATTGGTGTCTGGTCCTCTCAGCCACTAAACTGTGTCACTTGTTCTGTTTAGGTATTTTTTTCCTCAAAGCTTAAAACTGTTGACCTTCTTAGTCATTCATTTAACTAGGGTTTAACTAGGGTGTGTTAGTGACTACTACAGAACTGGCACACTTGAGGGGAGGGGGACACAAAAACTCGCAAAATTAACAACACTCATGCCAGCAGAGAGCTTACATGCTAGCGGAGCTTACATTGCAATATATCATTCACATTGACTTCTTTGATTTGATTGCTACTAATGTCTTTTAGGTAAAATCTGGCCTAGGTAAAGTCACCTTCCCTGTACTTTCAATCCAAATCAATCTTGAGATATTTTGTTTAGCCACAGCTGGTCTTTAGACTGGGACTGACACCCTCATGCTAATTCAAAAAATCTAGTAATTTGGCCGGGCTCGGTGGCTCAGCCTATAATCCCATGCTTTGGGAGGCCAAGGTGAGTGAATTGCTTGAGCCTGCGGGTTTGAGACTCTACTGGGCAACTTGATGAGACCTCTTCTCTACAATAAATCAAAAAAATCAGCTGGGTGTGGAAGTGCATGCCTGTAATTCTGGAAGGCTGAGGCAGAAAGATCACCAGAATACAGCAGGTCAAGGCTGCGGTGGCTGGGACTGGCCACTGCACTCCAGTCTGAGCGATGGAGTGAGACTCCAACTCAAAAAATAAAATAAAATAAAAAATAATAAATAAATAAGA
>NW_007272199.1:0-812 GCF_000164805.1 Carlito syrichta | reverse complement strand
TTTGAGAAAATACAAAAACTTATATGAGAGAATCATCCTTCCATCAGATTTGACCCTTGGCAATATTCCTTTATTTTTGTTAGACATGTAAATATAATCACAAATAAAGATCATGTTTTTATGTTCTGTTTTGTTCCCAGACTTTTTCAATCAAAATGATACCCTAAACATTTATTACATTATTTACTGTTCTTAGAAATATGCCAGGCTTTTTGAGAAGCAATTTATTTATTTATTTATTTTTGAGTTGGAGTCTCACTCTGTCGCCCAGACTGGAGTGCAGTTGCCGCTCCCGGCCACCGCAGCCTCGACCTGCTGGGCTCCGGCGATCCTTCTGCCTTAGTCTTCCGAGTAGCTGGTATTACAGGTGCACGCTACCACGCCCAGCTAATTTTTTGATTTATTGTAGAGATGAGGTCTCGCCTGCCCAGGCGGGTCTCAAACCCGCGGACTCAGGCAATCCACTCACCTCAGCCTCCCAAAGGTGCGGGATTACAGGTTGAGCCACCGAGACCAGCTGAGAAGCAATCTATTTAATGATTCCCCCATTCTTGGCATTGAGTAGGTTTCGAATTTTTTCCATTGTTTGAATTAATGATGCTGTTGGTAGCCATGCACTTTAATCTTTGTCTAAGGCTTCAATTAGTTTCTTAGGATGGATCTCTGAAAATGAAATTCATGGACACAGGGCCTATGCTTTGTTTAAAGCCTTTTGATAACTGTGGCCAATTCAGAGCCCCCAAATTTATACTAACAGACATATGACAGTCCATTGGTTTATGAAAATTCCTTTTCTCCATGTGCTCACCAAC
>NW_007272198.1:0-384 GCF_000164805.1 Carlito syrichta | reverse complement strand
CCGGAGCCCAGCAGGTCGAGGCTGCAGTGGCCGAGAGCGGCCTCTGCACTCCAGTCTGGGCAACTCCAACTCAAAAAAATATATATATCCAAAGTAGGAATAATAAAATGAATAATTAGAATTAGAGCCAAAATAATTAAAATTGAAAACAGGAAAGAAAAAAAAAAGAAATAATTCAACAACAAAAAACTTCTTTAAGAAGATCAGTAAAATCAACAAGGGTTTACCCAAGTAACTAACAAGTAGAACACAATTTGTTACTACTAAAAAATAAAAGAGGGCATATCACTACAAATTTCTTATACCTTAAAAGGATAATGAGGGCAAGCTACAAACAATGCTATGTCCATACATTTGATAACCTAGACGAAATGAACCACTTCC
>NW_007272197.1:0-788 GCF_000164805.1 Carlito syrichta | reverse complement strand
GCAGATTCGTGCTCTACAACAGTACATTGAAGGAGTTTATGAAATGTGCCTTTCGGTGTGGAAGAGAGAGGCTCAAAGGTAGAAGTCACATACCCACTGTCCTATGCAGTGGGCCATGACTTGGCTAGGAGGATGTGGATCGACTTAAGGGTTACCATTTCAGCATCTCTTTCATCAGGATCCCTTGTTAATGGCGATTTCATTCCTTGCCTTTTCTCTTGGTGTTGGCACCGGGAGCGCATCTCCAGCCGTCCTTTGTAACATTTAGTAGCCTTAACAAATCCTCCTTGCTCCTGTGGAAAGCTTCCTCATGTTGTTATTCAGAGGAACTGAACCAGTCAGTGGGACTGTGTTGCCTCATAGCACCCAGCTCAATGTTGGTTCAAAAGAGAAAAGATAGTAGTGAATTGAAGAAAAGGGAACACATGACAAGGTATATTCTCATAAAATCAAGTCTGCAGCCATTCAGGGGAGTAGAAGAGAGGACAGGGCAGAAACAAAGAGCAGATTGCCCATTGTGCCTTTGCTTCTAATGTTAAGATGCTGGGCTCTAGCATCCAGTGGCTGTGGAAGAAAAACTTGACCAATCACAGGTCCCAGTTATGAGTATGCTGTCGGAGGATAAAGAAGACTGTTTTCTGATGCTTTAGAATCAGCTTATGAGCGACTTGGCTTTAGCCAAAAGACTTTTCAGTCTTAGATGGAAAACTGAATTCAGACTACTAGAACCTAGCTGGGAGAGAGGGCGGCCAAGCCGGGAGTAAAGGCATCAGGAAGAGGATAGAGCC
>NW_007272196.1:0-557 GCF_000164805.1 Carlito syrichta | reverse complement strand
AGCTCTCCAATGAGATTAACAAAAAGCTAAACTCAAAATGAGATCACATCTTGCCTAGCTTCTTTTCCTTCTTTGCTTTACTTGCTCTTTCTCCTGAGAGCACATCCCAGCATGCACCCAAATTCCTATATTAGTTTCTTTTTCCAGGGAGTCACATCTAGGACACCTTTCTAAATTCTACTGGGCACTAAGATAGGGCCTGCTGGTTGTGCACAAATAAATTATCTGTGGAAATGATTCTTTCTTCTCTCTCCTTTACCAAAATATAAGGCATATGACAGAGGATCACCAAAACTGGAATTTATTTATTAAAATTGTGCATTTATTCTTACATGCTTAAATTTCAGTCAACTTCAAAGTACTCTCAATTTGATGCAATACACCTAGTGAAACACTTTTCCACTGCTCAAACCAGTTTTTAAACTCATCAATTTTGATGCCTTTTAGTGTTTCTGCTGTTTTTTGTTTCACCTCTTTCAAATTGGCAAAATGTTTCCTTTTGAGGCCTTTTTCATTGGGGGAAACAAAAAAATCTCTAAGGGCAAGATTGAGTGAAT
>NW_007272195.1:0-916 GCF_000164805.1 Carlito syrichta | reverse complement strand
ATGCTGATATGTGACTCTTCCTCCCTGGAACCAGGGCTCTCACATGCTCCTGTGATCCATGCCTCTCAAGCGACCAACAACCACTCTGGGACTGGGGCTCATCATGTAGATCTGGACCTTTCTCAAATGCACGTGCAAGGGTTGATGTGGCTCGGAATGCCTCTCTTCACTCCTGAGATCAATGGTCTCTCCTTGTTCTCAGGGTTTTTTGTGTCCACAGCTGTTTTCATTTTATCTTGTGACTGGGGTTTCACCAACATCATGTAGTTTTCACATTTTCCTAAATTGAGTTGTTTTATTTTCTACTTCAGCATGGCTGCAACATCACAGGCATGTTCTGCATTCTCTTTAAAGGGCAGAATTTTAAAGTTTTGAAAGACAGCTTTCCTTGGTGAGTTCTGGAACTCATTTTCAGGCACTCATGCTTGCCGGATATCTGGGCACGCTCTTCATCATTCAAATACACAATTTTCCATGAAACTTGAAGATAAATGGCCTTAATAAATCCCATTATTCTGAAAACAATAAAATAACAGGTTGGTGACACAGGAGCGGTGATAAATACCATTTTTAATTTTTCAGTGTCACTATTATCTCTTTCCTCTTGCCTGGCTGCAGATAGATGGTCTCCCTGCAAGCCCTACCTGGAATGCTGTGCATTGCAGGGGACGCCGGACCTCCCAGGAGACTATCTCCTGAGTTCAGGAAGTATGGAGTCAACTGTTGCCATTAATCACTGTCAGGAAGCAAAACATCCCAATCCGTGAAACCCCCAAAAGTCCAGCCTCAAACCAGCCTACAGTTCCTCTTTCTCCTCAGTGGAATGATCTGAAATCCTGAATTATTGCATCAATTTTCTCATTTATTTATTTTCTGAAGACTTTAGTCTTAAATTCAGGTGTTGATCAGACACAAG
>NW_007272194.1:0-441 GCF_000164805.1 Carlito syrichta | reverse complement strand
CAAGCCACCTAAAGGAGCTGCAAAAGCAAAACCACAAAAACCCTAATTTCAGCAGAAGAATCCAGATCACCAAAATAAAAGCCCAAATCCAGGACATAGAAGACAAAAAGATAATAGAAAAAAATCAATGAAACAAAAAGCTGGTTCTTCGAAAGAATAAACAAGATCGATGGTCCCCTAGCTAGACTGACCAAGAAAAAACAAGAAAAAAACCAAATAAGCACAATCAGAAACACAAAAGATGAAGTCACATCTGACCCTGAAGAAATACAAAAGATCATTAGAGACTACTACGTACACTTGTATGGAAACAAACTTGAAAACCTTAAGGAAATGGAGGACTTTCTGACATCATACAACCTACCTAAGTTGGAACAAGAAGAAATTGAGACCCTAAATAAACCAATAACAATCAAGGAAATCGACTACGTAATAAGAAAG
>NW_007272193.1:0-816 GCF_000164805.1 Carlito syrichta | reverse complement strand
GGAGTTATCTTGGGAAAGAGGCATATTTCAACTAAAATGCACATGCAATAATGGATACAAACTAAAAATTTATGCCCTTTTGAGTTGAATTGGCAGGCTGGAAGTATCTCTGTGGGTGCATAGATGTTGTAAGGGACCATGTTGCACAAAGCCAAGGGTCCGTGCTGCATCAAGCCATAGAGATATAATCCCAATAAGCAATGGTTCACTCGGATAATATGTGAATTCATTCTGTTTACCAGAAAAGCTGGGCCAGGGTCAGCAAGAGAATGGTATCAATACAGCTTGTCTATGATGAGCTCCAAGCTGTGAGGCTCAGGAGTCGGTGTGTGGGTAGATTTTCCAAAGTGGAAGGGCTTTGGCTGGCCCTGGAAACAGAGCTGAGTCCCCCTTGGTAACCAGCATTCATCTCAGGACCCAAGATGGACTCTCAGAGATAATTCCCTACAAAGCTGTGATGTGAAGGGCTGCACTAGTAACTGCAAATTTGGACACATTGTGCCAGTAGGGTTGTAGAGTGCTAGTAACATGCTAGAGGAGGGTCAGAGTATCCATTCAGAAACCAAGAACATAGAACATACATGTGTGACTTCTCATGATGCCTGAGCTGCTGAAATCCAGGGCACTTTGAACCTACATGAAGGAACTTTTATTCTCACATTAACATCAAAGAACTAGCAAACATGCTAGTGTAACATACAAGAGAACTAGCATGTCAATATTGTCTAAGATGGGGGAAGTTTGTATTTATTTCTCTAGCACAGGACAAGATTTAGTTTATAGTCAGTTATATAGGAGGCGATGCTCAGGGGAATC
>NW_007272192.1:0-660 GCF_000164805.1 Carlito syrichta | reverse complement strand
TTCCATATGAATTTCTGTATTGTCATCTCCAGGTCTGAGAAGAATGGTGTGGGTAGCTTAATGGGTATTGTGTTGAATCTGTAGATTGCCTTTGGTAGGGTGGACATCTTAACAATGTTGATTCTTCCTATCCATGAGCATGGAATAATTTTACGTTTGTTTGTGTCTTCTTGGATTTCTTTAAGCAGTGTTTTGCAATTTTCGTTGTAAAGATCTTACACTTCTCTGGTTAGGAAGATGCTGAGATATTTCATTTTTTTGGTGGCTACTGTGAATGGGATTGTGCTTTTTATTTGGTTCTCTGCCTGCTTGTTGTTGGTGTAGAGGAATACAATTCTCTTTTGCACATTTATTTTGTACCCTGAGACCTTCCGTTATCAGTGCAAGCAGGTTTTTGACAGATTCCCTAGGATTTTCAAAGAAGGATAACTTGACTTCCTCTTTTCCTATTTGGATACCCCCGATTTCCTTCTCTTGTTTAATTGCCTGAGTCGGGACCTCCAACATAATATTGAACAAGAGGGGTGAGAGTGGGCAGCCTTGTCTTGTTCCAGTTTTCAGGGGGAAATGAATCCCGTTTCTGACCATTTAGCAATATGCTAGCTGTGGGTCTGTTGTAGATGGCACTTACTGTTTTGAGATATGTTCCTTCTATACCTA
>NW_007272191.1:0-602 GCF_000164805.1 Carlito syrichta | reverse complement strand
GGATTTGCATACTGTGCCCGGGAGCGGGGAAGTGACCGTTGCTCCCTGCCCCAGGTTGGATGCTCGGTGTGGCCGCCGCGCAGGGCGGAGAGATCTTGTGTCTTGACGTGCAGCCCGGGAGAGCGAAGCAGCCTCGGGTCCGACCTTTTCCTGCAGGGAGGGACGGGACGATCGCCAGAGCATCCCGAGGAGCCTAGGCTTGTAGGCAGAGATGCCACCCCTGGCGTCCGCCTTCCGCCTGGTTCCCTGAGGTGTGGGAAGTGGCGTGCCCCTGAGAGCAGAGGGGGTGCGCTCTGACCCCTTCCGACATCTGGGGCTGTCTAGAGAGGATGAGATGTGCCGTGTTGATGCTCAGGGTCTCCTTGAGCTCTTCTTTTGAGTTGTCTCACTCTCTCATCCTGGCTGGAGGGCACGCCCAGGCCGGGGGGCAGTGGCACGCTCCCGGCCACCGCAGCCTTGACCTGCTGGGCTCAGGCGATCCTTCCAACTCAGCCTTCCAAGTAGCTGGAACTTCCTTGAGTTTTTTTCCTTTTTTTTTTTTTGAGTTGGAGTCTCACTATGTCACCCAGACTGGAGTGCAGGGCCGCTCCCGGCCACGGCAG
>NW_007272190.1:0-663 GCF_000164805.1 Carlito syrichta | reverse complement strand
TATTCAAAAATAAACTTTAGAAATGATAGAGTGAACTCAAAGTTTCACAAGTGAAGTATCAGGAAACTAGACTGCTGCAAGAAATCTTTCAGTATTTCTGACTAAAAAAAAAAAAAAAAACCAACTTCCTCTTCCATGTTCTTCTCTGCACTATCATCCTTAAAAGATGGGAGGTGGCCAGAAGCAGTGGCTCACCCCTGTAATCTCAGCACTTTGGGAGGCCAAGGTGAGAGAATTACCTGAGTTCCAGAGGTTCGAAACCAGCCTGGACAATTTGGTGAGCCCTCATTTTTGCAATAAATCAAAAAATTAGCCAGGCATGGTGATGCACATCTGTGGTTTCAGCTACTTGGAAGGCTGAGGTAGAAGGATCACCTGAGCCCAGCAGGTCGAGGCTGCAGTGGCAGTGAGTGGGCCACAGAGGGACATTCTGACTCAAAAAAAAAAAAGATGGGAGGCAACGTGTATCCATGACAGGAATATTGGCTTAGAACGGCACCTAGAACATAGCATGTACTGAGAAAATGGGCCTGTGCTGTAATATTCAATGCTTTATTATGAAACAGGCTTTATGTCTCCTTACTTTTTATTTTCATCTTCAATGTTGTCCTCACTGTTATAACAACTGCACAGGAGGCTGGTGGGGTTTATAGAGGAGGCAAT
>NW_007272189.1:0-799 GCF_000164805.1 Carlito syrichta | reverse complement strand
TGAGAGTAGACACATGTGTTGGCTAAATTTCCCAAGTCTCTACTACTATGCTTTAGGGTCAGCCATGAGTCCACTTTATATGCATTTCTATCATAGTCATCTAAAACAGCAGATTCTCTTTTCATAACAAGAATGATAAACATAAAGGAGAAATGTTGTGCATGATGATACAGGGAACAGTGACACAAGGTCATCCTATGATCACAAGACACAGAGCAAAGTAAAGACTAATGACACCACTGGCAGGAAATCAGTGGGAAAATCCAAAGTTGGTATAGTGAAAATAAGTAAAGAAGTCTTTTTATCTCAGTGAAGTGTTCTAATGCTTTCAAATATATCTTCCACGTTATTTCCCATAATTTAAAAGAAGGCCAATCCAGTGGTGCTTTCTCATTTTTCTTTCTTGCTGTTCCTCCATATTTCTTCAAACCACAGTGGGTCGAAGCTCCCATTGTCAAGTGATTCGAGCCTCTGTACTGATTAATCAACCTACATAGAAATTTAAACGTCTACTGAAGTTCTATTGCAGAATACTATAAGATAATAATGGAGACACTTGAACTTGAATATGTTGCATCCTTTGTTCTTGTGCCAGCTTGAGCTCCATTGAGCTCTTTGATACACAGTACACAGAAGAGGGTGTAAGATCTAGGCAATAAGCCTGATCCAGTGAAGTCTGCTCTTGAGAGCAGTGCCCAGGAAAGGAGGGACCTGGAGCCATACCAGACTGACAGTCAGTCACCAAAGTGTCATAGAGCAAGTGGTGAGAAAGGGCCACGACCAGAAAGGGAAGCAGGAG
>NW_007272188.1:0-619 GCF_000164805.1 Carlito syrichta | reverse complement strand
GCGGTGGCCGGGAGCGCCCGATGCGATCCGGTCTGGGCGACGGAGTGAGACTCCGACTCCAAAAAATCTGATTTTGTCGAGTACGACCTTGTAAGCTCCAAATGAATGAGTGGTCGCTCGACACGACCCTCCTCCCTTACCTAAACAAAGGTATGAGACCCCTCTTCTCCCTTTCTGGGGGCCATCTGCAGTTTTCGTGGTTGTTTTGGTTTTGTTTTTCCCGCAGATGGGTATTTGGATAGGTTCCATAAGGATTTGTTTTCTTTTGTAACGCTGGTTATCTTGCCAGGGCTCTGACAGAAATGATATTTCAAAGCAGACTGCTAGAGAATGAAGATTCGAGTTTCAATTCATCTTATAGGAAAAAGTTCCAGCAGAGCTAATTTTAAAGGGGCCTGTGTGGCAAACGATCTCGTGACGCTTTGTGTACACATAAGACTTATTCGGTCTAAATGAGTAAACGGATCCTACTATGAGTTGTCTTTCACAGAAATGGAACCTGAAGAAAGCGTTTCATAAGAAATCGGTACGTTTGTCTTAGAGTCTTTTGTTCGTCCTTTTTTTTTTTCCTGAGGTGGAGTCTCGCTCTGTCGCCTGGACGGGATAGACGTAGATGAAT
>NW_007272187.1:0-797 GCF_000164805.1 Carlito syrichta | reverse complement strand
GAACAGATACTGATTTCATCCTGGGAGCTCAGAGGAGCAGAAGGATGGCAAATAGGAATAGTTTTTCTTTCCAGTAAGAAGACAAGTAATTAGATGACTGAAGGAAATGAGAGAGCAAGCCAGCCAGTTAGCTGGGGGAAAGAGTATTCCTGGCTGAGGAATAAAAGCGAAAGCCATGAGGCAGAATCATGATTGATGCTTTGAAGAAATATCAAGGAGGCCACTGTCACTTAGAGAATGTAGAAGAGGGAGAAAATAGTAAAGATGTTAGGGTGGATATGGGCAGATGACACAGAACTTTATAAAGTCTCTGGCATTTATTCTGATTTGGGAAGCCACTGATGGATTTTGAGTAAATATATGATATAATCTGAATTATGCTTTAAAAATTGCTCCACTGTGTTCAGAAGAAACCGTTTAGAGAATGGGAGAAGGAGATAAACTAGTTAGGAGAGAGGTTAAGAGGCAAGACATGGCTGGTGCCCTGGATTAAGGTATGACAATAGATAAAATATATCCAGGCAATGTGATTAAGTGAGATAATAAATCTTGAGGGAAAAATACATAATCTCTCACTATTTGTGTCTTTTTACCATTACCTATTATTGAGCCAGATTATGGATAAGAATGATGTATAACTTCTGCTCTAATTCAGTATATCTATGGATAACTAAAGAACCCAGAATTTCAACAGATATTTTTCGAAGTATGAAAAATAAAAATGAAAGAAATTATTTTTAAACACATTTTTTAAAAAATTGACAAAGTGAATTGTAGGTACAGATATCCTGTTCTGG
>NW_007272186.1:0-812 GCF_000164805.1 Carlito syrichta | reverse complement strand
GAATAGGCAGGCTCACACAGGCATGGGGAGTGGCCTAGCCCAGTTTTGTCTAGTCTTTCTGGGCGCCGCGTGGTAGGCTTCTAGAGGTCAGGCCGGTCCGACGACCACATGGCCTGGGCGAAAGGAAACGTCACTTTGCTGCCTGCGCTGAGTCACACCCAGCCTCCTCTAATGGCGTTAGGTGCCACAGGCATGACAACTCGGATGGGCGCAAAATTCCCGCAGGTTTTGATCCCCTTGTCTACACACACTGAGAGCTGACAGTCGTTGCATGGCCGCCCCTCTTTCATTTGTCAGACAGAGTCTGTGGGTGCACATGAGCAGGCAGCTACACCTGTACTTGAGAATTTACATCGCCTTGCTCAGGGATGGCATTGATTATGGATGGGTGAAATACAAGCACAAACTCTTTAAAAACTGAATGATGGAAGCCTTCAGGAACATGGCAGAAAAACAAATACATACAAGTGCCGCTGGCACAGCGATTTTACCTCTGCCCCTGAGCAATCATCTGATGATATTAAATTATGAGCCCTGGAAGTCCTCGTGCCACTGCCTTGGTTCACATTGGAGGCATAATCAAAATTTTCTGGTTAATTAAGGGGAGGTTTATAAAATACTTAGGTTGTGTATAAGCATGCGATTTGCGTCCTTCTACACTGGGGGCAATTCGCGTCCTTCCACACTGGGGATGGCATCCTCAAGGCACTCCAGGCCTGGATATCATGGCCTGTTCCTCTGCCCAGTATCTGAGGGAGGATTCGCTCTACCTGCAGTGCTCAAGGGAGCACCATCTCCAGGCAGCCCAGGCA
>NW_007272185.1:0-720 GCF_000164805.1 Carlito syrichta | reverse complement strand
ATCGCCGGAGCCCAGCAGGTCGAAACTGCCGTGGCCGGGAGCGGCCACTGCACTCCAGTTTGGGTGACACAGTGTGATTCCAACTCAAAAAAAAAAAAAAAAGGAAAAAAACTCAAGGAAGTTCCAGCTACTTGGAAGGCTGAGTTGGAAGGATCGCCTGAGCCCAGCAGGTCAAGGCTGCGGTGGCCGGGAGCGTGCCACTGCTCCCCGGCCTGGGCGTGCCCTCCAGCCAGGATGAGAGAGTGAGACAACTCAAAAGAAGAGCTCAAGGAGACCCTGAGCATCAACACGGCACATCTCATCCTCTCTAGACAGCCCCAGATGTCGGAAGGGGTCAGAGCGCACCCCCTCTGCTCTCAGGGGCACGCCACTTCCCACACCTCAGGGAAACAGGCGGAAGGCAGACGCCAGGGGTGGCATCTCTGCCTACGAGCCTAGGCTCCTCGGGATGCTCTGGCGATCGTTCCGTCCCTCCCTGCAGGAGAAGGTCGGACCGAGGCTGCTTCGCTCTCCCGGGCTGCACGTCAAGTCGCCAGATCTCTCCGCCCTGCGCGGCGGCCACACCGAGCACCCAACCTGGGGCAGGGAGCAACGGTCACTTCCCCGCTCCCGGGCACAGTATGCAAATCCGAGCACCACCAGGAAGTGGCTGGGACCTCTCGGCCGAGCCCCGAGGCAGCCAGCTCCTCTCCCGCCGCGCCGGGCAGCGCCGCCACCGCT
>NW_007272184.1:0-877 GCF_000164805.1 Carlito syrichta | reverse complement strand
TTTTTCAACCACAGTGGGTCGAAGTCCACATTGTCAAGTGATTTGAGCCTCTGTCTTGATTAATTAACCTACATAGGAGTTCAAACATCAACTGAAGTCCTATTGCAGAATAGCATAGGATAATAATAGAGACACATGGACTTGACTATGTTGTATCCTTTGTTCTTGTGCCAGCATGAGCTCCATTGAGCTCTTTGACACCAGTACACAGAAGAGGGTGTGCGATCTAGGAACTGAGCCTGATCCAGTGAAGGCTGCTCTTGAGAGCAGTGCCCAGGTAGGAGGGACCTGGAGTCATACCAGACTGACAGTCAGTCACCAAGTGTCATGGAGCAAGTTCCGAGGAAGGGCCATGACCAGAAAGGGAAGCAGGATGCTGTTATGGAAGGATGTATCTTCTGATAACACATCTCCAATGTGATACAAAATTGGAGTCTGTAGATCACACACAAATATAACATTAGAAAAGAGCAATGGGAAAGACCTCATCTCTACAATAAATCAAAAAACTAACTGAGCGTGGTAGTGCGCACCTGTAGTTCCAGCTACCTGGAAGGCTGAGGCGGAAGGATTGCTGGAGCCCAGTAGTTCGAGGCTGCAGTGTCTGGGAGCGTACCACTGCACTCCTGCCTGTGTGACAGAGTGAGACCCCAACTCAAAAAAAAAAAAAGATCAGAACTAAAAATTGACAACTTTGAGAGAACTCTCTTCAGAATTTTTTTGTGGGCCCATGGACTCCCTTTCTTCTTTAGATTCTGTGAGAGAGAGAAAAGAGAGAGAGAAATGAGAATGTGTTACTCATTTTCCAGTACATTTCTATCATTCTTCCTCAGAGCGTCACATTCCTATGAACTCCCTGTGACTCTTTGGAAACTCT
>NW_007272183.1:0-403 GCF_000164805.1 Carlito syrichta | reverse complement strand
GAATATATCCCAAGAGTATTGAACCATCTAAAGTAGCTGACCAGGACTCTTGCAAATTTGGCTCTTGAATTATTCCCATATTTGGGATGACTGTAATAAAAGTTAAAAATTCCCGTCAGTCAATATCATGCCCCTTAACCAAAATGATTTCTGTAACAGCTGCCTTTTCCTTATTTTTTTATTCTTTTATTACTCTATCCACTAACTCATCTGTAAAATGGAGAGGAAAGTAGTCAATCAGTTCTCTTATATTATTTGTTATTTGTGGTTCTGCTGTTTGAGTATGTACAGTAAAATTTACTCTCACTAAAGTATCGTCTCTTTCTGTAACATCTTCCCATTTCTTCACGTGATGGTATGTTGTTTTCTTCAAAAGTAATAACACTTTCATTGCCATTACTTT
>NW_007272182.1:0-700 GCF_000164805.1 Carlito syrichta | reverse complement strand
CAAGCACCTGGGAGTGAGGATGCTCCTAGATCTGTAGTCCAGCAGCATACCCAAATACTCACATTTTCCCACTCAGCACTTAAACGTGGCTGGTGTGACCGAGAAGCACAAATGGCAATTTTATATCATTTTACTTAATGTCAATTTACATAGGGCCTAAGCCAGTGGCTGGGGTATTGGGTCACACAGCTCTAGAGAATTCTTGACTGAGCCATTGGGTCTTGTTTCTGCTCCAAGACCCCTGACATCATGGAGCAGAAACAAGCCATTCTGCAGTGTTCTTTCCAAATTCCTGGTCCACAGATATGATGAGAAAATTAAAGTGGGTGTCTTAAGGATGGCTGCATGTCTTGGATAATCTGTATCATGCGATAAATAAGCAAAGTACTGCTATAGATCTAAAGCCCCCACCACGTCAGGTGGCATAAGTAAGCTTTCATGAAGCGTCTGATAAGTGAACGAGTGGATCTCTATGTGATAAAAAAACAGCGTGATGGTTTATCTTCTGTATCAATATGACTGGACCTTGAGATGCTTAGATTCTAGTGTAACGTGATTTCTGGTGCATTTGTGAGGATATATCCGGAAAACACTGGTATGTGTCTTAGTGACTGAACAAGCAGATGCTTCTCCATAACGAGGGTGGGTGGGATTCAGTCCACTGAGGGCTTGAAGGTACAAAATAAGAGGAGGGAGAATT
>NW_007272181.1:0-655 GCF_000164805.1 Carlito syrichta | reverse complement strand
GGCGCCCCATCCCCTACCCTGATCCAGCTGTGAAACAAAGCGTGTGGCCAGGAGGGAGGAGGAAGAACTCCAAAGAGATCAGTGGTGAGTCTTGGGCTGACACAAACCCCCTCCTTCCCAGCAATCCTCTGAATGTCAGACCCACACAGCTGGACCACAACTGGGAGGGACAAACACAGGTGGAGCCTGGACATCAGTCACAATAGGAGAACTCCATTCCAGGATAGGTCTGACTGTGACACCCCAGTAAGAGTTCATACCTGGGGAAGAGACAGTCCTGTACCTCCCCACCAGAGATCTCCCTGACCATAGGAGAGTGGGAGGGGAGGCCTGCAGCCCCACCCACCTACACTGTCCCTCGTCCTTCCCTGCATTATTCCCTGAGAAGAGTGAAAAAGAGGTGGCTCTGCAGGACAGACCTGATTAGAGGAAAAATTACAGCGCCTGCCACAAGAGGGCAGGGGTTTTTTTTGTTGTTGTTGTTTGGTTTTTGCTTTTTAAATTTTCAATTACTTTTTAATTTAAAAAATTTAACTCTTCTTGTTAGTTCATCTCTTTTAAAAACATTTTTTCGTTGTGCATAAATGTGTTAGTGAGGGTTTGATCTGCTTCTTCCCCCCCCAATTTTTTTCTTTTCCTTTTCTTTTTTGTTCTT
>NW_007272180.1:0-539 GCF_000164805.1 Carlito syrichta | reverse complement strand
CAAACAAGTTGTGCAGGTATCTTTTTGGTAAAATGGTTTGAGTTCCTCCACGTATACTCTCAGTAGGGAGATTGCTGGGTCATGTGGAAAGTCAATTTATATTTCTTTTAGAAACTGTCACATTGTCTTCCAAAGAAATTTTGCTAGTTTGCATTCCCACCAGCAGCGTAGAAGCATTCCTTTTTTTCCTCATCCTAGGCAGCACTTATTGTTGTTTGTTTTATTAATGATGACCATTCTTACTGGGGTTAAGTGGTACCTCAATGTGGTTTTAATTTACATTTCTCTGATAATTAGTGAGAGTGAGCACTTTTTCTCTTCACTCTCCCAGTCAGAGGTCCCAGGCTGATGAGAGGTCTTCACTGAACTCAAGCATCTGGGTAGTCAGTGCAGAGCAAAGGAAGTTGCTGGTGGGACACCAGCCTTAAAGGCTGCTCTTGGATTTGACATGTGCTCCTGTGCTCACATCTTACTGCTTCAAATATTGCATGATCACACCCAGCAATCAAATGAGTGAGGAAAAAATCACTTCCCACATT
>NW_007272179.1:0-773 GCF_000164805.1 Carlito syrichta | reverse complement strand
TAAATAGGTTAAAGCAAATAACAGCAGGTACTCAACCAAATATTTCCTTGGGTAAATGATGAAAATCATGCAAGTGACTGGCAAACAAAGTTAGTAAATAAAAAAATCTACCTGTGGCAATTTGTTTCCCATTTACTCTGAATAGGACTGTTTAACAATTATATGTAGATTAAAATGTGAAACGTATGATCTGATACTAACTTTGCCTGATGCATGTAGTAAAAAATACGTTTGAATATACTTTACATTAAAAATGAATGTTTATTGATCTTTTTTCTTTATTTCTCCTGAGGCTTGAAGCAGTGAGTAAGCAAACTCAATAGTCAACAATAGAATGTTTAAATGTCTCCCATATGATAGAATACCTTCTGGCCATCAAGCAGTATTTTTAAACATAATTAAGGATATGAAAGAACTTTTATGATATATGCCAAATTTTAAAAGAGCAGGAAACAAAATACAAAGTGCAACCCCAGTATTGTAAGAATAAATGATATAAATAAACACAAGTATTTAGAGAAAATATGTGAAGAAACAGCCACTGCTTAGTTTGTCTTACAGTTTAGGGTAAGCACTTCTGTTTTTCCAGTTTTGCTCATCTTATTCAATTTTATATCGTAATTAATTTCCATGTTTGTTTTATTTCTCATTAGACAGTCAGTTCTGTGAGATCAGTGACCGTACCTTAGATGCAATTACGGAATTTTTTACAGTATGTGGCATTCAAAAAATGTTGCTGGATGAAATGGAATTAAATATAAAGTAGTCTATGA
>NW_007272178.1:0-755 GCF_000164805.1 Carlito syrichta | reverse complement strand
GTATTCCAAAGAGGTTGTATTAGTCTGCATTCCCACCAGCAGCGTAGAAGTGTTGCTTCTTCTCCACATTCTCACCAGCATCTATTGTTGTTTGTTTTATTAATGATGGACATTCTTACAGGGGTTAGGTGGTATCTCAATGTGGTTTTGATTTGTATTTCTCTAATGATGAGTGAGGCTGAGCACTTTTTCATGTGTCTGTTGGTCACCCCCATATCTTCTTTTGAGATGTGTCTATTCGTGTGTTTTGCCCACTTTTTAAAGGGGCTGTTTGTTTTTTCCTTTCTGCGCATTTGAGTTCCTTGTAGATCCTAGATGTTAGGCCTCTGTCAGATATATATTTGACAAATATTTTTTCCCATTCTGTGGGCTGTCTCCCTGCTCTCTTGATGGTTTCTTTGGCTTTGCAGAAGCTTATCAGTTTAATGAGGCCCCATTTGTCTATCTTATCTTATGATCTGGGCACTTCAGCTTTTGGTCAGGATTCTGTTGCCAGTTCCAAATTCCATAAGAGTGATTCCTGCATTTTATAGCATTCTTAAAGTTTGAGGTTTTACGTTTAGGTCTTTGATCCATTTGGAGTAAATTTTTGCGTGTGGCGATAGGAAGGGGTCCTGTTTCAATCTTCTGCATGTGTTTAGTTTTCCCAACACCATTTACTGAATAGGTTCTCCTCTCCCCAATGGTTGTTATGGAGGCTTTCTCACAGATGAGTTGGTTGAGGAATTGACGCTTTGCTTCCAGAATCTCTATCC
>NW_007272177.1:0-415 GCF_000164805.1 Carlito syrichta | reverse complement strand
TCCTATAAGAAAGGGATTGGCAGCAGTGGGAAAATACCGGAGACAGGGGGTGGGATTGGCAGTTGAGGGAAACTGCCAGGGGAGGGAGGAACATGCCTCAACAACAAGGGCCCCTGCATAATCAACGTTTGTATACTTAACCCTGAATTGTACCCCATATCTTAAAAAAAAAAAGAGCCTGCCTCCGTGGCTCAGCCTGTAATCCCGCGCTTTGGAAGGTTGAGGTGAGTGGGTTGCCTGAGCCCACGGGTTCGAGACCAGCCTGGGCAACTTGGCGAGACCTCATCTCTACAATAAATCAAAAAATAAGCCGGGCGTGGTAGCACATGCCTGTAATTCTGGCTACTCGGAAGGCTGAGGCGGAAGGATCGCCGGAACCCAGCAGGCAGAGGCTGCAGTGGCTAAGAGTGGCCAC
>NW_007272176.1:0-839 GCF_000164805.1 Carlito syrichta | reverse complement strand
TTAGACAATAAAAATGACTCAAATCTGGTAAATTAAACCATGAAGGCATATAACCATATCTCACTGGCAAAGTTGAAAATAACTGAGTAATAGCAATTATGACAAGCCTTGTGCAAATGCTGACAGCTGTCTGGGTTGAGGGCCCCCAAGACTAGCCCCAGATCTAGTAGTTCACTAAGAGGAATTGCAAAACTCAGCATGTAGCCACACTCATGGCCGTGATTTATTACAGAAAGAGGATGCAAAGCAGAATAGGCACAGAGAAGAGACACATGGAGCAAAATCTCAAGATAACCAGCCTCAAGTTTCCAAAAGTTCTTTCCCCTTGGACTTATGCAGAATACCCTGAATTCTTCCAGGGTCAAATTGTGATGATGTAAGAAAAATGTTAGTGGGAATGAACTCATCACTGCAAAGTTTCAGGGACACTGAAAAATTCAATGTCCAAGGTTTTCATTGGGCCTGGTCACATAGGCACCTTTTCCTTTGACACCTGGACCAAAGCTCCAAACACCCAGAAAAGAAGCAGATGTTCAGCACAAGCCACACATTTGTACAAACACTCTAGGCACAGTACACCACATTGAACAATTAGGAAATGACGGGAGCACTCAGAACCCAAGTTCCCAGATGCCCTCAAGGACTAGCCCTGTAAGCAGGCCTTTCTAAGAGTAGCAGCACACTACTTGTGTTCTGTCAACTACGTGGTGTTGGGGGTTATCTGATCCATGGCTCTGAACCCTCTTCTAAAACATACAAGGCACTTATATTTCCAGTATTGAGTCAGATTAGTGCTGTAACTTCTCTTATGCCAAGTGAGAAGGCTAAAAGAAAGATTT
>NW_007272175.1:0-806 GCF_000164805.1 Carlito syrichta | reverse complement strand
TGATATGCTTCAGAGTTTAACCCTTGCATATGTTAGAAAAGGCCAAGTGGCATAGCAGGAAAACGGAAAAACAAACCATGACATTTGCAGGTTAGCTGTGAGTACTTCACATAAACATGCCATTTTTTTCTTCCATGACTGCACAGAATTCTTCAGCGGTAACAAACAGCAAAGGTGGAAGACAGAAAGGCCTCAACTTCCTGGGCTTGCCCTGCGGCCCGGGGTCTTCGGCCCACCCAGACCCTGTCAATCAGGTGGGCCTCCAAGGATGGCTCCCAACACAATATTTTACTTCACTTAGGAGAAATAAGAATTTTTGCTGAAATAAAAGAAGTAAAAATTGTTTTGGTCTTGTTTCTAATAAGCTATATATAGGTAAATATCTACATCTGCATCTATGTATGTATGTATCTATCTATCCATCTATCTCTATTTCTCTCTTTCAGATATAGATATACATACAGATCTAAGTGAGTTCTCTTGTTTTAATGTATGAATTTTAATGCATGAATTAGCAATTTCATTTGCATAATTGATTAATTTTTGTATAAAAATACAAAAGTAAGAAAGATAGCTAAGACAAATATCAAGACAAAATGTAGAATAGCAATTTGTTGAAGTCAAGATTATAATCAGACCTGTCTCCTCCAACGTTTTCACTTCATCTGGAAAATGTCAGTGGCTGTTCATTTAAACATGTTTGTATCTGATGACAACACTGCGGTTCAGAGCCCTGTGTTACCCATTTTGGCAGGACCATGTTTCTTTTATGCCTGTATTTGTAAATTAGCAATTTTTGAAAACAT
>NW_007272174.1:0-573 GCF_000164805.1 Carlito syrichta | reverse complement strand
TTTGTCAAAGATGACTTGTTTGAGACATTCAGGTTTTGCTTCCAGGATATCTAACCTGTTTCATTGGATTATATGCCTGTACTTGTACCAATACCAGGCTGTTTTTGAATATAGTAGACCTATAGTAAAATTTAAAGTCTGGAAGTGTGACACCTCCCACTTTGTTTTGCTAAGATTTGTCTTGGCTATTCGTGGTCATTTGTGTTTTCATATGTATTTCTTTGTCATTTCCAGGTTTTAGAAGAATGACATTGGTAATTTAATGGGTATTGCGCTGAATCTGTAGACTGCCTTGGGTAGAATAAACATCTTAACAATATTGATTCTTCCTATTCATAAACATGGAATATTTTTCCATTTGTTTGTGTCTTCTTGGTTTTCTCTGAGTAGTGTTTTGTAGTTTTCATTGTGAAGGTCTTTCACTTCTGATTAGGAAGATGTTCAAGTATTTCTTTTTATTTATTTATTTATTTATTTATTTTTTTGGTAGTGACTGTGAATGGGATTGTGCCTTTTATTTGGTTCTTTGCCTGTTTGTTGTTGGTGTATATGAATACAAGTATCTTTGCACAT
>NW_007272173.1:0-800 GCF_000164805.1 Carlito syrichta | reverse complement strand
TGTGGAATACAAGTAAGTATCGACTACACAAGTAGGTCGAATGCAAGTGAAGTTTGAGTCTCCAACTGGCCCTCACTCCCCCTGGTATGGAATCAGGCACCCTTTGTGTTCTTATGTGCACCCTCTCCATGCCTTCTTTGCCTAGGGATGCCCAGTGACTGCTGATTTCTCCCCTTTGCTAATTTGATTAATGTTCAGGGCCCCCTAATGAGTGAAAACATGAAGTATTTGCTTCTTTGCTTCTGTGATAGATCACTAAGTATGATGGGCTTCAACTCCATCCATTTTCCTGTGAAGTCCATGATTTTGTTCTTCTTTATGACTGTGCAATATTCCAGCTTGTATATGTATCACATTTTCTTTATCCAGTCCATTTTTGAAGGACTGTGGTGTTGGTTCCATGTTTCTGCTATTTTAAATAATGTGGCAATAAACAGGCATGTGCAGAGGTCTTTTTGTAGAAAAATTTATGTTCCTCTGGGCATATTCCCAGGAGATGGATTACTGGGTTGTATGGAAGGTCAATTTTTAGTTCTTTTAGGAATCACCACATTGCTTTCCATAGAGGCTGAACTAGGTTGCACCCCCACCATCAGTGTTCCCTTTTGTCTGCACCTGTAGCAACATCTGCTATTTTTTTGATTTATTAATGATGACCATTCTTACTGGAGTTAGGTGGTATCTCATCATAGTTTTGATTTGCATTTCTCTAAAGATTAGTGAACCACATAAGTTTTAGAATCAGTTTTGCAATATTGACAAAAAGCTTTGTGAGATTTTGACTGGTGTTGCATTAAATC
>NW_007272172.1:0-515 GCF_000164805.1 Carlito syrichta | reverse complement strand
GGATGCCCCACCGGCTGGGAAGATAAGCAGGGACGCTCCCGCCGAGCCCTTGGATGGGAGACCTGACGCCCCGAGAACGGCGCCACCTGCCGGTTGCACCCCGGCTTTTCAACTCTGGCTCCGCCACCCCTTTTGGCGCCGCCCTGGAAAAGGACACCCAGGACTCCCCACGTCAGCCCCCCAGTGACCCCAGCCAGCAGCGGGAGGGCAGGGACACGGGATCACTGGTACGAGGAGGCGCCCGCGCCTCCTCGCGGGAGGCTGGGAGGGGCTCGCGGGGGTCCCGCGGAGCGACAATACCCTGCGACCGTTTTTCTGCCCCCGGCGTCACCGCCACCCCCACGCCCGCCAAGCGACGGAAGGCTCCCGATTCGCGGAGCGCTCAAGGGATTTTCCAGGCAGCCTGACCAACGCAGAAGTGGAGCCGCCTTGGGAACCCCCGGAGCCGCCCCCGTTCCTCTTCGAAAGGCCGCCGGGTCCCAGGATGGCTCTGGGGGTGCCAGATCCTCGATCGG
>NW_007272171.1:0-506 GCF_000164805.1 Carlito syrichta | reverse complement strand
TATATACTTTAGCTCACAGAAATCCCAATGTGTTAGTCATGGTCGTGCCCACTTTACAAAGAAGAAAATTGAAATTTATAAAGGAAAATTACTTTCTCAAGCACAGCTACTAAGTAGTAGATTCTAATTCCAGTTTGTCTGATACACAAAGCCACTTTCTGCAATGCTATTATTATGTCTCTTGGGGAAGAAAAGCTGGTGGTGAAAGCTAGTTGAAGAACCAGGGCGCAAGTCTCAGACCAAGAGGCTGGTGATGTAACTTAAGTGACAGGAGAGACTTGAGGACCAAGGTTCCCCTGTGGACTTAGAGAAGATGATTCAGAAGCAGACCCTGGGTGCACTGGGGCTTGACCTGATAGATACTTCTGGAAACTGACCTTGCCCTCACCTTCTTATACTGTGTTGACATTTTCACAAATATAAGTTAAAGTATTTGATCTTTTGAATTAGTCACTTATTATCACAGACTTTCATAGCAAATTATAGACTGCTCCTAAAATAGTCTA
>NW_007272170.1:0-583 GCF_000164805.1 Carlito syrichta | reverse complement strand
TTAGGAAATAGGAGAAACTATCTAAATTTTTTTTAGATTTTTCTCCTAATTATCAAAAAAAAAAATTTGAAAAAATAAAAAATGAAATCTGAGATTTGTCATGACGGTTCAAAACAAAAACTGTATTTTTAGGATCTCAAGGGCGCACCTTGAGATCTAAAAATAGTTTTTGCATGAATCGTTGCGCACTACCATGTACATCATTTGTACATAAAAACTTTATACTAAAAAAATCTGTCGTAAAAATCTATTTTTAGCACCTACTCGATTTGGGTAAAAATTTTTCCGTATGCCGACAAAAAAAAAACTTCATCTAGAAAAAAATTTTGGCTATCTAGATCTATTTTTTGTATATTTTTAGCTCAATGTGCGTGACAGAAAAAAAAATAATAAAGATTTAGGACATTCGATTAGACCTACAGCTCCTGATCCCATGAAGAGTCCTTGGGTAGTTCTGGATGTGACATGCATTCTGCCTTTGCAAGAATGAGAGGGGGCTGAATATTCAATGGCTTGCCCATACCTTTGGCTTTGAAAACTGTTCTATTTGAAAAACCTGCTTTAAGGAGTTACATGATAACAG
>NW_007272169.1:0-662 GCF_000164805.1 Carlito syrichta | reverse complement strand
TATAAACCAGTGACTCTCTCATATCTGCTTCCTTTCATTCATATGTAGCTTCAAGGGCTTTTATCTGGTGTTTCACAGATTGTTATTAGCAAGGTAGTAATTTCGGTGGTATTATCTGTTACCCACCAATCCCAGGATTTAAGCAGTGGATATGGCTGGCTGTTTAAATATCCACTTTCTCCCTACACTGCTCAGGAGAGGCTAACCACTGTAACAAGCAATCCCTACATTTTTGTGGCTTAGCATAATTGTCTATTTCTTGCTAATTGTCCCAGTCAGTGAGCAGCCTTCCAAGGGGTAATTTTAGGATCTAGGCACCTTTGGTGCTATGGTTCTGCCTTCCTCTAAGGCCTTGTAGTCCTCTTCCTTCAGCTGTAAGACAAGGAGAGTGAGGTCTTGCATATGGCAGAACAGCAGCCCTTTTCATTCAGTGCATACCTGTCCCACTTCCAACACCATGACCACCACCACCTCTTTCATGTGGGTTTCTCCGGCTACCTGAGTCTTCTCTGCTCACATGTGTAGCAGGCCAGAAGTGCCCAGGAACTAATTCATAGCCATCATATGATGACTTATGAGGGCTGGCATATAACTACCTGCACTCAAGGGTCATTTGACCTCTAGGTGGGGTGGAAGTGGAGAAATTCTTTTCTGCCTACTGG
>NW_007272168.1:0-552 GCF_000164805.1 Carlito syrichta | reverse complement strand
TTTAAAAAAAAGTATACTCTGATAGTATCTGCCATGTTAACACAATTTAGGCTTTCATTTGAAGTAGAAATCTGAGCATTTCTTGAATTTACCATCATAAGAGATGAATCTCTGAAGACAGTGAGACCTTTGAGGGAGGTCATGTCCCCACGTGTGTCAGCTTCCTGAGGCCATATGTGCCACTCTGTTCTTGTCCTTAGGAAGCTAAGCATTCGAGATACTCCTACAGGAGTGGTTGGGACACCACTAGGGGATGTTTCTGGTCCCTGACAAACCAGTAGGCAAACCAGTCACTGAGGGGTGCTGATGTCTGGAGGGACCAATGCCAATGTCTGCTCAGTCCAGTGGTCCTTTCTACCCACCTCCTGGTCATGATTCCAGAGTGGCACTGCCAACAGCAAGTTTGGTGACACTGGTCAGCACACATCCTCATGGCCCAGACCCAAGTCACAGCCACCACAGCTTCTGGGGCCCTGGAAACATACCCTGATCAACTGAGACACTATATTTAAAATTGGATTTCATCATACCTACACTTAAGTTTAATAGTCA
>NW_007272167.1:0-714 GCF_000164805.1 Carlito syrichta | reverse complement strand
CCCACCTTCTTCACCAGAGTCAGAGTCAACAGGAAAATCAAGAGGATCTTCGAGCGATGAGGGAATTGGACCATTCGGCAAGACCAAAAAGAAAAGGCCAGAGGAACAGTTACCCACACGAACATTTGACAGATCAGGCAGAGGACAGAGAGACGGAGTATCTGGAGTGCCGTACTACATGGCCATTCGGACAGCGAAGAAATCACAGGGGATAGAGAAGAAAATCCGAAAGAGACCCCCTGATTCTGCTATGGTGGCGTATCCACGTAGCAATGACCTGCTGAATTTATTCGCAGGGAATATCGCACTGACAGTGCAGGAAAAGGAAGAAATTCCTTCTGTGGTAAAGGATCCTATTATTTATAACCAAGCCATGAACAGACCTGATAAGGATAAATGGCGAGTAGCAATGGCTCAGGAGGAAAATTCCCTGAGACTCACAAAGACTTGGTCATATGCATTGCTTCCTGCAGATAGGAAAGCCATCCAGTATAAGTGGGTATACAAAATTAAGCGAGATCCCGTGCAGCGTATCATTAAGTATAAGGCGCGGTTAGTGGCAAAAGGGTTCACACAAAAGAAAGGTCTAGACTATCAGGAAACGTTTGCACCAGTTGCACGCATGACCAGTGTGTGAATAGTCCTTGCCATCACAGTCCACGAACAACTACAACTGCGACAAGTCGACATAGACAATGCGTACCTCAATGGAGA
>NW_007272166.1:0-744 GCF_000164805.1 Carlito syrichta | reverse complement strand
CTTTGGACAATGATCAAGCCCTGAGCAGTGATCCACCAGTCACAGAGATGGATCTGTTGTCCATGGTGAGCAAGTCGGAGCAATTTCCTGCCTCGACTTCAATATGGTGGTGGGTCGCCTCTCTTGTACTCTTCTGTGGGAACTTGCTTCTGGACTTCTTCCACAGCCCCTTTCAGTGCTCTGCCAGGTGCTGAAGTGATTAGGCAAAACCCTGAGCAGTCTCTTTCCTGCTTCAAAGGTGTGGGAGCACTGGGCAATAGTGCCTCCCTGCCACTTTTCAAAAAAATAACTTCTGTCTGTTTTAAAAATGAAAAAACAATGGTGCTCTGCTTCTGAAAGCCAAGAAGAACCCAGGACAAAGTAGAGAAGCTGCAGCACCTGCCTTTGCACCAGGGGCCTGGCCACTCCCTCAAAAGTCCCATATAGACAGCCTCTCCCAGGTATTTCTTGTCAGGGAGGGTTTGTTGATTTAAAAAAAAGAAAAGAAAAGAAAGAGAAAATGGCACTTGATTTCTGCATCCTAGGATTCACTAGGGTCCAACCCCAGATGCTGTAGCACCAGCCACTGCACCAAGAGTGTGACTGGCCATCTTCTCTGCCTCTCCAAGTTTCTCTTTTTTAACAATTTTGTTAGTAGTGAACGTTCTCTTTGATGTCAGAACTTGATTATTTTCCTGGTGTACTGTTACATTTAGGCTTGTAGAGTTTTACCTATAAATGAATTTCACCACAGAAAAGCCAACT
>NW_007272165.1:0-553 GCF_000164805.1 Carlito syrichta | reverse complement strand
GCAGATACATTTTCTGTCTTGCTGTAGAAGTTCATGATGTGGGTTTATGCAGCTATTCTTTTAGCCACACCAAGCTATCTAATTACACTTACAATTCTGGGTGTCAAAAAAGCAGAAAGTGATGAGTTGAGTTGCCTCTTGGATGTAAGTTCTCCTATGTGCTTTCTGACCTAGGCTTCTCTAGGATTTTTCAGAAAATTGCAAATGACTGGGAAAACCTTGAAGCCTGCTCTCCCCAACCCACTTAGATCAATGCAAGTTCTATTTTTCTCAGGCTCAAAAATGTTTTTCTTCCTTTTGGCATCACTTCTAGTTATTTTTCCCTCCTGGTCTGATCAAATCTAATACCTTTTAGGAACATAATCCCAGAACTGAGCACTGTATTTCTCTGGGAAACCCCACCACTTTGATTCTAAATAATTGTGTTTATCTCCCATTCTGGAATTGATCAAATAAGTTTAATCCAAAGGTTGGTTCATACCTTTCACTAATATCTGGACCCTGCTGAGGCTAAGTTAGCCAGCAGAGGGATCACCTCACAACCCAGTTCATT
>NW_007272164.1:0-539 GCF_000164805.1 Carlito syrichta | reverse complement strand
TGAGCAAAGCAAAGTCCTGTCCTAATTCGGCCTCATAAGCTGTGAGGCAGTTGGCATCAACAATTGCATAGCCCCTTGAAAAGACAGCCTCTGCAGTCATGGGTGGACCACCAACCATGGAAACACAGCTCAATGGAAAGAGTTTTGCCTGTTGCTTTATGCTGCTTGGACTCGGGCCAGTGTCCACTGGTCCCTCCCACAGGAGAGTGCCAGCCACGAAAGCCCATCCCCAAAGGAAATACTGTTAAATAGGAAGTACCCAGAACAACACAGTAGCATTGGCACGGTTAGGAGGTTCTAAAACAGATGCAACTTAATATCCTTGACCCACTGACCAGAAATCAGGAAGGCCAGAGGTGCTATCTAGAGGTGGAGAACGGAGAGTCTTCTGGTGAGGCCTAGTGTCCAGATGTCAGGCACGAGCAAGGGCCTCGCACGAGGCTGATTTATCACATTTGCAACGTTCAGGGATGGGGAGTCAGAAGACCCTATGACCACCTCAGCTCTGTGTCTGAGTCTCTGAGGGACCATGGTAAGAG
>NW_007272163.1:0-681 GCF_000164805.1 Carlito syrichta | reverse complement strand
AAAATAACACATCAAGGGGATATAATTGGCATTAAATAAATTAATAAGCAGTAGGAAGATGAGTTTTAAAAAAATCACAAGCTGGGTTTGGTGGCTCAGCCTGTAATCCCGCACCTTGGGAGGCTGAGATGAGTGGATTGCCTGAGCCTGTGGGTTCGAGACCCGCCTGGGCAACTTGGTGAGACTTCATCTCTACAATAAATCAAAAAATTAGCTGGGTGTGGTAGCGCGCGCCTGTAGTTCCAGCTACTTGGAAGGCTGAGGTGGAAGGATCGCTGGAGCCTAGCAGGTCGAGGCTGTGGTGGCTGGGAATGGCCACTGCACTCCAGTCTGGGTGACAGAGTGAGACTCCAACTTAAAAAAAAATCACAAATGTCTCTAAAAATCAAATATTATTAGGATGGATCATATTGTATATATTATCTGCCCAGGGGCTCTTTTGTAGCTGAAAAAAGAAATGCAAAGTAAATAGAAGGGATAGGGAGTTTGCAATGTGCATTTTGAAGAGTTCTTAAAACTGTGAACAACTGACCTTTTAACCCCAAATCGTAAGTAAAGCGTGCACTCAGCCTGCCACATGGAAATCTTGGAACCGATCCTAGTAATCTACACTCATAACTTTGGTAACATTTGTGAATTAAGTGTATTATATTAATAATATTTTTGCTTTTTATTGCATAG
>NW_007272162.1:0-675 GCF_000164805.1 Carlito syrichta | reverse complement strand
TTCATGATACCCACAAATGACATTCTGTTGGCATGTCTTGTACATCGCTTAAAATGTAAAGAATCACAAACGCCTCATAAAAGCCCACCTCTCACACAACTAACAAATAGGAATGATTTTCAAGTTTCAATTGAATGTAACAAATGCTACTCAGTACTTGTTAAGTATTAGGAATTTTTCTATGTTTCAAGAATACCTTACGGAGCAAGTTAAACATTGTTCTCATTCTTGCAAACTGTATATTCTATTGAAGATACCTTTTAAAGGTAGAATAACGATTGAGCAAAAATGATCATCCTAAGAAATATGCATTTGTTTTTAGACTGGAAGGACAAAAAGGAGTTATTTGGCAAAAATTGGGGCAAAAAACAGGCACCAATCCCTGTGAAAAAGGAGCAATTAAGGCCTGGCCATACACATGCAAAAGAATGAAATTTGACCTTTACCTTTTTTTTTTTTTTTTTTTGAGTTGGTGTCTCACTCTGTCACCCAGACTGGAGTGCAGTGGCCGCTCCCGGTCACTGCAGCCTCGACCTGCTGGGCTTCAGCGATCCTTCTGCCTCAGCCTTCCAAGTAGCTGGAACTACAGGTGCATGCTACCAAGTCCAGCTCATTTTTGATTTATGTAGAGATGAGATCTCGCCAAGTTTCCCGGGTGGCGCTTGAATCCACGGG
>NW_007272161.1:0-716 GCF_000164805.1 Carlito syrichta | reverse complement strand
TTAAAATCCAGAAATGAATTGAAATGTTCCTTGATTCTTTCTAGTAGTGAAAACTCAGCAATTAAAAAAAATGTTTCTTACTATGACAACTTGGTAGGGCTCTATTACATCCAGGCCTTCCATCATCTCCTATGATACAGGTGAGTGTCAAATAACCGTGAGGATCATAACTAGCACATCACAGTAATAGGTGACTGTTGACCATGATTTATAATCCATTCCAAGTGTGGTGCCATTAATTATATTGCATGGATCAAAAGAGAACTATCAGAGTTTTGCTGTAAAACAATGTTGATATAACATTGTTTTAAAATACAGTCGGCCCTCCATATTCTTGAGTCCTACACCTGCGCATTTAGACGAACCACGGATCAAAAATATTATAAAGAAATTGCATCAACACTGAACATGTTTTTTCATTTTTCTCTAAATAATGCAGTATAACAACGATTTGCCTAGCATTTACAATGTATTAAATACTGCAAGTAATCTAGAGATGACTTAAAGCATATGGGAGATTGTACATAGGAAAAATGTAAGTACTTTGCTATTTTATATCAAGGACTTGAGCTTTTGTGGATTTGGTTATGTGGAAGGTCCTGTGACAAAGTTGCTCAGGGATTTTGAGAAATGACTGTACTCTTTTTATGAACATTTAAAATATGTTTATTTCTTCCTGTAACGGAAGGGAAAGCAATAGCACTCATTCTGTCTCT
>NW_007272160.1:0-616 GCF_000164805.1 Carlito syrichta | reverse complement strand
TCAAGAAAAATTTCCTTTATCTAATCAGTGATACAAAAATTCAAACTCAAGAGATTCAGAGAACCCCCGCAAGACAACAAATGAGAAGACCAACTCCTAGACAAATAATAATTTGCCTAAATAAAGTAGGCACAAAAGAAAAAATCTTAAAGGCAGCAAGAGAAAAAGGCCAGATCACCCACCATGGAAGACCAATCAGAATAGCAGCAGATTTATTTGCAGAAACCCTACAGGTTAGGAGAGCTTGGAGCCCTATTTTCAAAGTCCTAAAGGATAAACAATTTCAACCAAGAATAACCTACCCAGCCAAGTTAAGCTTCATCAGTGAGGGAGAATTAAAATTTTTCCCAGATATCCAATCCCTAAGAACTTATGCAGCCACAAAACCATTTTTACATGAAATATTTAAGAAAGTATTAAACACAGAAGAAAAGGAAAAAAGAACAACGTTTTTCACAAGAGTACAGGGAAAAGAATAAAATATACACGAACCAACCCCAAAAGCAAAAGAAAGACAAAAAAAAAAAAAAGAAAAAACCAAGTGGAAGAACAATAACTCAATAAGAACTCCATGATAGGGATGAACTCTCACTTTTCAATAATTAGTCTGAATGGA
>NW_007272159.1:0-828 GCF_000164805.1 Carlito syrichta | reverse complement strand
GCTTTCTTTCCAGACTACTGTTCACGCTTTGGTTTCCCTTTCCCACCACCTTGTAGTTCAAGCATCACCAGATTTGCATTTTCTGGAGAGATCTGTCTCACCCCAGTTGTGTCATTCATGTGTCCATCCATGACCCAGTCACCTGTGGCTGTTCATTTATTTGTTCATCAAACTTGGGCTGGGTTGGACCAGGTGCTGAGGAAGTATTATTGAGTACAGCAGGTTTTGTTCCTGCTCCCTGGGAGTGAAACACAAAGTAGATAATCCACGGATTTATCCAAATTCCTTGTGGTGGTAAATTCACCTGAATGATCACATCCCGTACATGTGTGCTTGGTAGCTGGAGAAAGGTAGCCAGGAGAGGTGTTTCTGACCTATAAACTGTGAGATAGAAAAAGGGCCGAAAGGGGGCCTAATTCCTGGAGAAGGAGCAGTAACAAACAATCCCCTAGGTCCCGAGGCTCCCAGCATCATACTGAGAGTTACACCATTGGATTCCTTGGTCTTAAGTCTTGGACTGAGCCATACTACCAGCATCCCAGTGTCCCTATCTCTGCATGAGCCAATTCCTGTGGTAAGTCCCCAGGACACATCCTATTAGCTTATTCTCTCTGGAAAGCCCTGTTGAATGTAGTGCACTTTGTTTTATTAATGATGGCCATTCTTACTGGGGTTAGGTAGTATCTCAATGTGGTTTTGATTTGCATATCTGATGATGAGTGAGGCTGAGCACTTTTCCATGTGTCTGCTGGCTGCCCATAATCTTCTTTTGAGAAGTGTATATTCATGTCTTTTGCCCACTTTTGAATGGGGTTGTTTGTTTTTTTC
>NW_007272158.1:0-599 GCF_000164805.1 Carlito syrichta | reverse complement strand
CTTGTCTCATCTCATCAGTTATGGAAACATTCAAACACAAGAGATTCAGAGAACCCCTGCAAGACAACAAATGAGAAGTTCAACTCCTAGACACAGAATAATTCACCTAAAAAAGTAGGTAAAAAAGAAAAAATCCTAAAGGCAGCAAGAGAAAAAGGTCAGATTACCTACAAGGGAAAACCAATTAAAATAGCAGCAGATTTATTTACAGAAACACTTCAGGCCAGGAGAGCTTGGAGCCCTATCTTCAAAGTTTAAAAGATAAACAATTTCAACAGAGAATAACCTACCCAGCCAAGCTAAGCTTCATCAGTGAGGGAGAACTGAAATCATTACCAGATAGTTAATCCCTAAGAACTTATGCTGCCACCAGATCACCTCTACAAGAAACACTTAAGAAAGTATTGAACAAAGAAGATAAGGAAAAAAGAACAACATTCTTCCCAAGAGTACAAGGAAAAAGATTAAAAACACACATGAACCAACCCCCAAACCAAAGAAAGACAACAAACAAACAGGAACAAGAACAACAACTCTGTAAGAACCTAATGATAGGGATCAGCTATTACATTTCAATGATTAACCTGAATGAGATTGGA
>NW_007272157.1:0-685 GCF_000164805.1 Carlito syrichta | reverse complement strand
TAAGGCAGCTGGGTTGGAAACTGTTTGGTTTACCCTATCAGAGTCCTAACATCAAAATGTTCATCCCCCTCAAAATGGGGGGATAGTGGGGCAAGCCTGAGATTTCTTTCCATGTATATATATCATCTGCTTCCTCCCAGTTGACAATCACTATATTTTAGATGGTCATATCTTTTACAAATTTATGTATAAAGCTGAAAAATGACAATTTGAGATGCTAGAAAATATGAATCCTAGGTCTGAAAAAAATCAAGTAGTTTCCAGTGAGTACATACCGTTTACTTGCCCACCACATTATCAGGCATTTTAGAAACTCAAGAAAGTAGTTACGAGCAAGTTGAGTCCGTCTTTTTGCACTGGAGTAGTGGCTTCAGATGGATATATGCCACGCTGACAGAAAATGCCGTTGAGGCCAAATGCTGAAAGAAAAAGAAATGTTACAGAAAAGTCATTATCACTGTGTAACTCTGGAAAATAGAATATGTTGAGATGTAGCTAGTTTCCCTAGTTCCATAATGCTGACTGAACACGTGTGTTTTGCTGAAAGCAGAGTAGGTAGAAAGTGGCCTTAAACATCCTTAAAAATCCTAAGTCAAAGAGACACCAGCATTTACGTGGCCACTTAACAAACTCCAAAGTGCACGAATCACTGTTGCCAAATTTCGTCTTATTGCAACTCAAGTTC
>NW_007272156.1:0-778 GCF_000164805.1 Carlito syrichta | reverse complement strand
TCATTTGGGGGACTGGGAATTGGAAATGATGAAATCTGAATGCATCATAAACCCAGATATATTATACACAGATAATCTTTTAATCAAGCTTTTAAAAGTGATACTTTCTAAGGGATGACTGAAATGCTTGTCCCGGTCAACTGGGACCTGTCTGCTTCCATGAACGGGATGGAGTCATCTGCATGGGCCATGTCAAGTTGATGACTCTGGTGTGTGCAGCAGCTCTCCCTCTGCCAAGGGCCACCAGCCCCTTAATAAACACCCAGCACCAGCCATGAGGGCTGAGCCAGGAACTGACGTCGGAGAGTGTCATCTGAGACAGGGAGACCCTGCACCACACTTGTATTTGAGTTTTAATTTAAGAGTAATGTAATTGCAGTGACTCACTCTGCATGTTACTTGAATTGCATCAAAAGGAAATGAATTTTATTCTCAAAAGACATTTCTTTAGATACTTCTGGAACTTTGTGCATAGAAAATTTGTGGCAAAGACCTATAAAATATTTGCTGTTAGGAGAGTATTCAATTTCATATTCCAGTTTAAATTGGGACTAGTATAAAACTCACAAACGATGTTGATTTAAACTATTTTTTAATCTATCAAAAAGCAATCACATTTTCTTCAGATTACTTAGTCATCTTGAGTGTGTCATAGGTAAGGAAATAAAGGAAGCAAGTTTAATTTCTGGGTGAAGCACTTCAACTATTTTTTTCTTTACCCTTATAGCCTACCATAGATTAAACATCTAATTTCAAGTCAGAATCAGATCAAATCGGA
>NW_007272155.1:0-740 GCF_000164805.1 Carlito syrichta | reverse complement strand
AAATAATGCAGGAGGTGTGCCTCTACTATTTATTTGTTACTTCTAGGAGTGAGAACGAGAAAATATATCATGTGTAAGACTGAGATGAAGAATATTTGTATGACCTAAGCAGGAAAAAACATAAGGGACATTCATTTCAAGGGATCTGATTTAATGTTCAGGGAGGTCAGCATGGCCAACACAAAGGGTGAATGTGCCATGGGAACATCTCCCACCTTGCACCATCCTCTCCTCCTTTCCCCAAACACTCACTCACTGAACTCAAAGACTCTCATGAAGCATCTGTGTGGTGTGCCTGAGCACCGATGGGCCAAAATAAATGGATACCCTGACTATCTCTATTGCTATGATGAAATTTTTCTCCTGATGCTGTTGTCTCCAAACTTTGCCCAAGATGAAAAATGAAACAAAGAGAAGTGGAAGCATCTGTGTGTTTTCCTACTCACGACAGGAGAGCTGTTAAAAAAAACTGGAGCAACCTTCAGGGTCCACTGCAGAGGCTGGACTGGGGGGGGCAGGGACACTGCTCTGAGGACCAGGTCACCTGGGTGGCCACCAGGGATGAAATCAGAGGCTTTTGCTTTAGAAAGAAGCATTTTCTACCCCTACTTGCTCCTAGAATGTTCCTGGCCACATTGTTTCACAGCTGGAATTTCTTTTGCTGGATTTTTGTTTTTCAGATCTGACGCTGAACTTGCCTTTGCTTGTTTTCTTTTCTCCCTCTCAGGATCCCAAGTCCC
>NW_007272154.1:0-664 GCF_000164805.1 Carlito syrichta | reverse complement strand
AGGATTCAAAATCACACAATCCCATGCCATGAAGATCACCTATGCCAAGAAATAACATCTGGGACAGTAATCTTTAAAGGACTTGGTATCATTTACAGTGTTTGTTTTGATAACATTCGGTCGGGTCATTTTAATAGTTGGAGATAGAGGGGAGTGAAAAGTGAAATTTTTCTGAAGGACATACATTATCTAGCATTTCTTTACCTGTAGTGAACTATGAAATACGAAGGCCTTAATTTTGTACAATAAACTATTATCTGTTAAAAAAAAAAAAAGGAAACCTGACTGCACAGAGAGAGGGTGTGTGGTTGAGTGTAGAAGGGGGGACCAGGATGTGTTTTGGTTTTCACTATGTAAAGATTGCAATACTGTAAGTGTAGTCATTTCTAAAAGCATTGGAGTAACTACATTATGCTCAAGCAGAACATTTGTCAAAAGTGATCATCAAAGTTTGCCCAAAGGGTCCTGCTCTGGTATGTGTTTGAATTCTAGGCAAGGGTTTTAGATAATTGGCCTTACTAACCAGCGAAGAAATGACAAAAAGCCTTTTTAATTGCAATGGAGTAAATGATAGCTGGAGTGGCCAGGCCCCTTTATATCATCTCTTCATTTCATAGTGGGATGTTATCATTTTTCACCTTATCTATGATCCTGTTAATCACTG
>NW_007272153.1:0-440 GCF_000164805.1 Carlito syrichta | reverse complement strand
TCAGTCTTCCACGTCGCAAAAGGCGCACACGGAAACAACCGGACATCAGAGCCGAAGGGGAAAGCGAACGGCAGCCCACTCCTCCTCCCGCCTCGCGAAAGTCATCCAGGCCTCGACGAGTCCAGACGCGCCTCGGGCGGAACGGCGACACAGGAGACAGCGCGGAGATCGTCCTCAGCTCGAAAACGAGGCACGCCAAAAATCAGTCAGAAGTCTCCAGAGGAACCAGGCGCACGAGGATCATCATCCCGACATCAACAGCACCGTCACCGGAAGAGACCGTCTCGAACCGGAAACTCTTCCACGAGGCCCCGGCGAGAGGATCCCTCGAGGCCAGAAGTCGGAGACGAGGCTCAGGAACACAACGAGACCCCCCCCACACCTACACGAAACAGAAAAACACGAAGAAAGGAAGGAAGATCAGAGCCGGCCGAAAGAGG
>NW_007272152.1:0-637 GCF_000164805.1 Carlito syrichta | reverse complement strand
CACTCAAGAAAGTATTAAACACAGAAGAAAAGGAAAAAAGAACAACGTTCTTCACAAGAGTACAGGGAAAAGAATAAAATATACACGAACCAACCCCAAAAGCAAAAGAAAGACAAAAAAAAAAAAAAAAGAAAAAACCAAGTGGAAGAACAATAACTCAATAAGAACTCCATGATAGGGATGAACTCTCACATTTCAATAATTAGTCTGAATGTGAATGGACTAAACGCACCACTGAAAAGACATAGAATGACAAAATGGATAAAATATCACCAGGCAACAATATACTGCCTTCAAGAGACCCATCTCACTAGAAAGGACATACACAGACTCAAAGTAAGAGGATGGGAAACAAATTTTCAGGCGAATGGAACACAAAAGAAAGGAGGAGTCGCGATCCTAATTTCAGACAAAATACCATTTAAGCTATCAAAAATTAAAAAAGATACAGAGGGCCACTACATAATGATAAAAGGTTCACTCCATCAACAAGAAATATCTATCCTAAACATATATGCACCCAACATAGGCGCACCAACATTCATAAAGCAACTTCTAGGAAAACTAAAGAAAGACATTGACTCTAACCCCATAATAACTGGGGACTTTAATACACCACTCACAACCTTAGACAGAG
>NW_007272151.1:0-756 GCF_000164805.1 Carlito syrichta | reverse complement strand
GAAACAAGACACTTCTATGAATTTGTCCAGCTCAGAGCATGTATGTATGTATCTGACCTAGGAAGTCCAAGGCTGAGCAAGTGGTGCAGGTCCTGGGTCCTGGAGTGGGCTTCATTGGTTTGAATCTCAGGTCTGCTGCAATCAGAACTGTGATCACAGGCAAGTCAGCTGATTTCTCTGTGTCCCAGTTTCCTTTTCTTAAAAACGAGGATAATGGATAGTGCCACACAATTCATAGACCTGTTGTGAAAGCAGAGGACAGCATCTGAATAATAATCATCAGTAAAGAGTAACTATGTTTATACTGGTAACAGGGATTAGAGGAATCGGCTTGACCCAACATTAAGCAAACATGGTAGAGACTGACAACCAAATTTAGTCAAACAGCTTACAGAATACCAAGGGATACTTTGATTTCCCCAGCAATGGAGCAAACCAGCACCTTGGGATTGTTTACCTTTAATATCCATAAATACTTCAGTCTTCATACAAGTCAGTAGAAAGATCATCTATTCTGTGTATTCTTCCTTTTTCTGTAACATCTAACTTTACTTGGTGATACAACAAATTAACCTCTAGAGGGTATAATTTTTTCAAATTACAGAGAGGCGATTGTATCTTTCTTTTGTAAAATTTCACCAATGCTCTATTTACTAAGATTTATTTTTGCCTCCTATTCTTGATATGTGAGAAATCTGAGAAAAAAAATCCTTTAGTGTGCACAATTGTATTTAAACACAAATAATGTCTTAGAAT
>NW_007272150.1:0-496 GCF_000164805.1 Carlito syrichta | reverse complement strand
CACACACACTCACACACACACACTCACCCTTTCAGAACTCAAAATTCAGCATTGTTGCGGGACACAAATTCAACATACAAACACCTGGTGTCTCTCTACACTTTCAAAGTCCACCTGAAGAAACCACTAAGGAAACAATTCAATTACCGTAGCAGCCAAAACCACAAAATAGTACAAAAACAAAGTTAAGCGGACAATAGAACAGTACGATAAACAGTACACACTCATGCTGATAGACATTGCAGAGGACATAAGCCAATGGAAAGGAAATGCTCGGTTCAATAAATAAAAACCATGACGTGGGAAGATGCCACTACTACACAACGCATTAAAAACACAAAGAAATCTCGACCAAAACCCAAATGTCTAGTCTTTCAGAAGAATTGCATGAGACCGGCAATAGCCCAAACTCTCTTCAAAATGGGCAAAGTGTAGGGTTTCACACTTTCTGCTTTCACCAAAGTCCAGTAAACCAAACACAGAGGCAATGGTATAA
>NW_007272149.1:0-855 GCF_000164805.1 Carlito syrichta | reverse complement strand
TCTTGTATAAGTGATGGTAACATTAAGATCATGTAGATGTAAAAAATAAAATGAAAGACTTTCTTATGTTCAATTTTTGACATAGTTGAAATAATACCAGAGTTATCTGTTACTTGATCCTTTAATATTGTGAAACCATTTGTGTCTTCTTCAATGTTAGCAATTAAGTCACTTTTCCAATAGCTTCTGTTATAGAGATTGTATTCAAAATATTTATATTCTTAATTTTTATTAACAACCATTTCATATTTACGTATTTGTTTATTTTTATTTGAATTGATGATCACTCTATCACCCATACTGGAGGGCTGTGGCACACTCACAGCTGCCACAGCCTTGACCTGCTGGGCACAACAAGTGATACTTCTGCCTCAGCCTTCCAAGTAACTGGAACTACAGGCATGCACCACCATGCCTGACTTCGTTTTTGACTTATTGTAGGGAAGAGGCCTAACTCAGTTGCTGGTACTGAAACCCTGAGCTCAGAAAATCCTCTTGTCTTGGCCTCCCACACTGCTGGGATTATAAGCTTGAGCCACCACACCCAGCCTAACAACTATTTTATTAATATCTATTTACCTTGACTAGGAAGAATTTCAATAATCTATATTTTCAAATGTTTTCATATAGTCACATACTATTTAAAAATTAATTACGTCTTTGAAAGTCCCCTTTTGGAACAATGAAGTTTAACTGTGGCTTAAATCCTCCAACAGCTTAAACTGTGTGTTTAGTCTTGAAAAGAGCTATTCTTATTTCCTGATCATTGGGTTTTCAGATCATTTTCTTATTCTTGATTGGTCTGAAGTTTTGGTTGGAGGAGCTTCATTAAGTTACAAATGCTTCCTTTGTATT
>NW_007272148.1:0-360 GCF_000164805.1 Carlito syrichta | reverse complement strand
CAATTGAAGTGATTTGATGATTAATCCTTGTATGCTTGTATCCAACATCACATGTGCCCCATAAATTTATAAATCTATCATATAATTCATGTACCCATAAATATAAAAAAATTAAAAATTGAGATCTATATCAAATTCAATGTAGTCTAATCAATTAAACAGTATTTAGTCATTATTTAATAGTTTGGGGGTATTTTTTAATTCTGCATTCTCAGGCTCTTAAAAATTATTTGTCCTTTAAATGTATTGAAAACTTTAATCAGTTATATTGAGAGATATCTGACAGGATGTTTCTTCAATTTTTTTTTTTTTGAGTTGGAGTCTCACTTTGTCGTCCAGACTGGAGTGCAGTGGCCACTG
>NW_007272147.1:0-875 GCF_000164805.1 Carlito syrichta | reverse complement strand
CTGACTCATCATTTTGTTTCAAGTTTCCAAAGAACAATTTCATTACCCTTTAAAAAGGAGTGATTTATTAGTGTGCCATGCTGTTTATGTATGATATCACAAATATATGATTCATCATGATATTGATTCTATAAATATTGCAATGAATTATGAAAGCAATAAAATCCAGTGTCAGAAATATAACAAGATCATGTGACATTGTATAAAGACTACATGATAAATTGTGCTTTTCACAGAGGTTACTATAATCTTAGAAGGAATTAAAATGAGAATTCTTGGAACATAAAGTGAAAGGAAAACAACCCTAAATTCTATTTTGGGTTCAATAAGAACACTGATTAAGACCAGTTGTGGAGAGCACAGAATAACATGGGAGTACAGAAAGATTACCATTGGGGCTGCCATGTGATGGGCAGTTGTTCACTATAGGGACTATTCCTTAAAGAGTTAGTCTAAAACATTTCAGACAATTTGGAGTAACCCCTTAACCAAAGAAAAATGTCTAATTAAAGCCTCAATTGGTATTATACATATACGTATACACACATATATATGTACATAGTTTAAAACATGTATGAATATGAAAATTGACAAGTCATATTTGTAAGTATTTCACTTTGTCAAATAATTTTCATTCATGCCCTAATACTACAAAATATACTCCCCTTGGAGGAATGTTTAGTATTAAGGGAAATTTTACTTAGGATTCTGACACTCTTATAGACAGAATTAGCTAAACATTTTGATTCCTATTGTATAAAACATGGCTAAATTAATGGTGAACTCTCTTTGTCTGTATTTGTAAGTAACAAAGTTATTTTTCAATATTATGTATACTTTTTTTTTTTAGTTGAAGTCTCACTCGGTCGCCCAGA
>NW_007272146.1:0-550 GCF_000164805.1 Carlito syrichta | reverse complement strand
CGGTAAGGAAGGAGGGGCTGCAGGCAAATGATCTGGCCCTCGGAGGAAGTATCACTTCCTTGCGGGTGTCCTGTAGGGCCTTCTCCCTCCGGCCTCCCCTACAGCCACAGTTCTGCTCCACACGACACAGCTTCCTCTTGGAAAGCAGAAGTGGCCCTCCCTCACCAGAGGGCCTGAGACAAGCTTCTCCATTCCCCTGCTGGGGTGGGGATTCACATTTGCAGGAAGAGTAGAGACCCCCAGAGGCCAAAACACCAAGAATAGGTCATAGCTTCCCTGGAAGGCAGAATGAATACAGACCCATCTCTCTGACCTCACAGTGCCTGCGGGTGGGTCCAAGGAAGTCACCTGAGCTCCCCATCAGATGTTTTCATATAGGGAGGAAGGAGGGAGCTGGAGAGCACCGTTGGCAAGGAGCTTCCAATAAGTATGGTTTGGTGTCACTCAAGAGTGAGATTTTAGATGCTCACAGAAAGGTGGGAGTGTGGTCAGGCAGGCAATACTTGACTCTGTCAGAAACATAAACAGTAAAAAGGCAATGAGACTGACT
>NW_007272145.1:0-814 GCF_000164805.1 Carlito syrichta | reverse complement strand
TAGCTGAATCTATATCTAAAGCCAATCCCTGGAGTTACCACTGAGAGCTTGTAGATTTGGAAATTGTAGACTTTTCTCACTAAGAAAGAAAACTGAAATTCTTTTGTCAACTGGAAATTCTTAGTTCCTTTAGAAAGAATTGTACTTTTACATATATATTTTTCTTTTAAAAAAGCAAAACCACATTTAAACATAAGCTTTTAGTCACAGTCCAAATATATATTTGCCATTTCCTCTCCCTTGATGACTTCTCTTTCAAGAAAATCACACACACACATACACACACACACACACTCACACACACTCACTTCAACAGGAGAGATATACATTATATAATATATATTCTGTATGAAGTAGAAGATTCTTCCTGTCTTTAGGTCACAAAGTGCAAAAACCACATATTGAGTTGCATATTTTCTATTCATTGTTAGCCCTTATTTTAAAAATCAGACACCTGGCTTAACATTTTATGGAGAAAAGTTTAAAAGCCCATAACAACAGCAGCAAAATCAACAGGAGCATTGTAAAACATAAAATAGCAGCATTTATATCACAGAAAATCTCTAAAATATCTATTTTTAATTGATTGCAAAGTAATTCAATCAGTTGTAAAAGTAAAACTATTTTGTCATGCATGTTTGGAAGAGTTCAATTCATTTGCATTCATGTAATCACAAAGAAAACATGAAAAAAAGACCGTTATTACCCAATGGATCGATGTTTTCTTTCTTCACAAAATAAGTGAATTATCATATACCAGTTTTAAAAATCACAGATTTCTGAAATGACATTCACAGCATAATTTCTTGATATT
>NW_007272144.1:0-865 GCF_000164805.1 Carlito syrichta | reverse complement strand
CATGT
Source organism: Carlito syrichta (assembly GCF_000164805.1). NCBI lineage: Eukaryota > Metazoa > Chordata > Mammalia > Primates > Tarsiidae > Carlito > Carlito syrichta. The sequence continues at coordinate 860 of NW_007272144.1, read as the reverse complement.
TAGAATGCCAAATATTTTGGTAAAACATGAAACACATTCCAAATCTTAACAATTCAGTTAGCACAATAAAATTATGCATTCTATGTAACACATGTCAATTTTTTTATTTCTTAGGAAAAATGTAACACTTTTATATTTTATTTTATTTATTTAATTATTTTTTGAGTTGGAGTCTCACTCTGTCGCCCAGACTGGAGTGCAGTGGCCACTCCCGGCCACTGCAGCCTCGACCTGCTGGGCTCCGGCAATCCTTCCACCTCAGCCTTCCAAGTAGCTGGAACTACAGGCGTGCACTACCACACCCAGCTAATTTTTTGATTTATTGTAGAGATGAGGTCTCACCAAGTTGCCCAGGTGGGTCTCAAACCCATGAACTCAGGCAATCCACTCACCTCAGCTTCCCAAAGGCACAGAATTACAGGCTGAGCCACCGAGCCTGGCTTGGATACATAATTTAAAAGATGTATTTTTTCATAATAGAGTTGCCTTTGCCCTCCACTCACCCAATAAAGGGAAGGCACTGAAGAATTTTTAAACAGCTGTCTCTTTTAGAAAATGAACTGATTAAAAGGAATAAGTTTATATCTTATTGATTGCTTTATATGTTGCTTGTTAACTGGGGACTTTGGGAGAGGTCCCTTAATTTATTTGAAACATATTAAATGATAGTTTATAATCAGTTTTCACTCATGGGATATGGCTCCAAGGTCAACCAATTCCATCCCAAGTGGTATACCTTTATAGACAAGATAAAAAGCTGACTGAGTTTGGTATGCTTGTGTCTTCATCTCTTTTTTTTTCCACATATTGATTTTTTTAGATCACAGAATCCTACTTCTGGGTTTACAGAAGCATATCTG
>NW_007272143.1:0-775 GCF_000164805.1 Carlito syrichta | reverse complement strand
CCATAGTAAGAATTCTGACTAAAGTCTTTGAACATGGGCAGAGTAGGAATCCTGACTAAAGCACCTGGCAAAATTTTGACTGACTGTTAGGCTTTTCTTTAGAGTACATAAGTAGTACACATGTATTCTCTGACAGTGGTTATACACAAGACTGACTGACTATCAAAAGTTATAACTTAATACTTTAAAACCAAAATTGATGTTGATAGCATTTGTAATAAAGCCAGCATAGTTTGTTGTTTATAAAAAAACAAATTATTTTAACTTACTTTTAAGATAAATTATTTTATCAGTGAGATATGTTTATATTAAATAAGAAAACAATGCAAATAATACAAAATGCATTCTATTTAAAATAACAGTCATTTATCTATATTAACCCTCTCTATCCTTCTGTTCCCCTGACCTAAGCTGACCTAATAATTTCTATTTGTAATTGCTCTGATGGCCTCTTCTATAATGCTGCAGAACATATGAAGTTCTGTTTCTTTTTTATCATCTCTAGGTAGTGTCTACTGACACTCTAATACAAATGATGGGGCATATTACATACACAGCCCCTCTCTTCAATGTTCCAGAGTTATATTAGTTTGAGCCATGCTAGTGATTGCCTTTGTCATGTGCTAGCATGCTTATGCTTTTATTTATAATTGTATCATTGTTTGAGAATTAGGAGGCTGGTTCTCTGTTGCTTTTCAATCGAGGTCTTATCATAGAAATAATCCTGACTAAAGTTTTGAGAACATGGGCACTGTAGGAATCCTGACTAAAGCTT
>NW_007272142.1:0-727 GCF_000164805.1 Carlito syrichta | reverse complement strand
TGAGCCCAAAAGGTGAGGCCTGCAGTAAGCCATGTTGTGCCACTGCATTAGAGCGTGGGCAAAAGAGTGAAACCCTTATCTCAAAAAAAAAATAAAGAAAGAAAAAGAAATAGCCACCCTGTGAGAAAGAGGGGAGTCTTGAAGGCCAGAAGAGTAGTAGGTATGGGTGAAGATGGTGGCATCTCAGGCTGAAAATTGCATCGTGGAGAATTTTGAAGACACCCTGGCTCATGGGATGAGGCTCCAGCCACTTCTTGAAGAAGTAACCTTCTGTGCCCTTCCCTGAATCTGCCCAAGTTCTCCTTCCCCTCCCTACCCAACTGTGGGCTGAGCTAGAGATGGGCAGAGAGACTGCAGAGATGCTAGGCGTGGCTGTGGCTTCCTGTGGCTGGACAGAAAGTGGCGAGAAGCCCAATCCTGAGGACATGACACCCAAAGATCAAGACTTTGATTTCTAGTCCACTTGGACATCCACAAGGAGGATGCTAGAGAATGCAGGGCACATCCCCATGGATAGCGCCATGCTTCACAGCCAGCACCTCTTCAAGGACAAGGTGGTGCTGGCCACGGATTTGGGCACAGGCTCCCCCTGCAAGTCTGCTGCCAAGGCTGGAGCTGTAAGGTCATTGGAATCAAGTGTCCCGGTATTTCTAATTATGTGGTGAAGATCACCAAGCCAACAAGTTAGACCACATGTTGATCACCATCAAGAGGAAGTGGAGGAGGA
>NW_007272141.1:0-588 GCF_000164805.1 Carlito syrichta | reverse complement strand
TCATTCATCGGAGAATGCTGAAAAGTTTTATCTTTAGACACGGGGCGTCTCACAGGGAATCAAGTCTATGCGGGTTCATTGCCGACAAGGCCTGAGAGCCATTGTTTGCTTTCCGGAAATCAACAGTATTTCAGGGAGACATTCCTCCAAACGGCACTTCATGAATGGGGGGGCAACAAGTATTACAGTGGCTTGGTCTTTGGCGAGACGCCTGATTCTCCCTGTTTTTCAGCGTGTATTATCCTACATTGAATGCAAAGGCCTAGCAGAGCTGTATGCAACGTTTCCTGTATACAAAGTGCACAACTCCATGGTGCCACACTGAGCGACATGACCGGTTCGCTGTCATCTTTGGGAAAGCATGATTTGTTCACCTACTGAATTCTAAAGTGTTTTTGATTTGACCTGTCCGTCTCCTATCCAAAGCCATTGCTCTTCCGTTGTTATTTACGAGGAAGAGCTGACAGGCTGGGCTTGCTGGCTGTGAGTGTGCATCAGCTTGGGGAATGCTGTGTCAAATGTTTACTGCATTGTGATGTATTTTCCAGTAGTGGGAATCTAGTGTGCTGTACGGTGTAATACACGATT
>NW_007272140.1:0-650 GCF_000164805.1 Carlito syrichta | reverse complement strand
TCCCCAAAACTTAATGAGTTAACACGTAAAAAAAGTCTTCCCAGATTCCAAAGCGATAGAACTCATCCAAAATGACCTGTTCCTGATGACAGACATAAAATTCAGACTGTGGATGGCAAAGACATTACCAATATCTACGACAATGTGGATGCACAAATCTTCAGGCCATGAAAACAGTGCACAGAATAAAAGTGTGCTTTTAAGATCAATTGGAGTGCTCTATATATGTCTTCTTCAAATGTAACATCTATTATTGACTGATTTTTTTACTTTGACTCATTTGGTAAAATAAAAACAACAGAAGAAATTTAAATCATTCAATCTTGTTTTCAGTCTCTTTAGTACCAAGGTAACAAAAACATTTAGAGACACACCCAGACCACTGGTGTACATTCTTTCTATCACTGTATATATATATATGTTATATTAATTTTGTTTTGTGCTTCTTTGTGTAGGGTGGGGGCAGGAGTATGCCTCCAATTTCCCTTCTCCTACCTATCACCTACTCTACCAGGCCCATCCTAAAATTCACTTTCTTAAAATGGTTTCCAAATTCCTCTCCAATCTAATCACAATTTAACTTTCACTTTTATCACAGTGCCTGCTCCCTAAAGTCTTCTGATATTTCTAGACTCATCTCTCACCACTCG
>NW_007272139.1:0-594 GCF_000164805.1 Carlito syrichta | reverse complement strand
TGCTTTTTCCGCTGTTCCCTGAACTCTCAAGTACAGAGACTGTGTTGCTCATTCTCAGTGCTTGGTGTTAAGAAGGCATTCACAGAAACATACCCAATGCCAAACCATCCCTTCGGCAGAAGTTGGCTTGCTGTGTTTCCAAGGTTTTCTTAAGAAAATACGAGAGGCGAACATCAACAACAAAATCTCCAGAATTTATTTATAAAAAGTTGTGTATCTGTTTTTACATGTTTCAGCTTCAGTCATCTTCAAAGTGTGTGCTATTTGATGCAATCCACTGATCGAGATGCTTTTTCCGCTGCTCATAACAGATTTGAACTCATCAATTTTGATGCCTTTTAGTGCTTCTGCCCTTTTTTGTTTCATCTCTTCCACATCGGCAAAATGTTTCTCCTTGAGGGCTTTTTCCATCCGGCAAACAAAAAAAAGTCACTCAGGGTGAAATCAGGTGATTAAGGAGGGTGGGGCATGGGGCTCATGGTGTTTTTTTGGTCAGAAACTGCTGAACACTTAACGTGGTGTTGGCAGGTGTGCTTGTAAATCATCCCTCCCGAAATGGGCAAACATGTTGAAAGAATCTCCAAACAAAAAAAA
>NW_007272138.1:0-326 GCF_000164805.1 Carlito syrichta | reverse complement strand
TAAAATTATAGAGCTTTTGGCTATTGAGGGTGTTTGACTAATGTCTATGAGTCTTGAAGGAGTTATTTGAGTAGGCCAGGAAGCCGGTCAATCTTTTTCAGCAATATAAGATATATTGGCTTTCATGTTTAACAAGTCTTTAATTTTGACTCTGAGTATATGTAAGTTTTTTAGAGGTCTAGAGTTAGTAACCTCTTGAACCCAAAAAGTAACATTGTTAGATTCAAATCTAGAGTCACCTCTAGGCAGGTCAGTTAAAGTCTTACCTCTTTTATGAGAAGGCAGGATAGCAAATGGGCTATTTTTTGACCTTTGTTAAACTGTAC
>NW_007272137.1:0-755 GCF_000164805.1 Carlito syrichta | reverse complement strand
ACACACACACACACACACACACACACACACACACACACACTAGAAAAACATGCTCTAGGAATTGCACACACGTGGCAGGAATGTGCACACCAACATTGAGACGAGAACAATGCCTACAGACAGCAGCGCAGAATCTACACGATAAAGGGACATATCAGTGTGTACCCATCATGCACAGGACGTGACAAACAGACACGCAGACACCCAGTACCATATACATTCGCCCCTACCCCAAATCTGTGTCTGACACGCTGTGGAAACTCACGTAGAATGTTTGACTCAGAAATGCTGAACATACACAAAGACAGTTCACAGAGTTATTCACAAAATTCGAGCGGTGGAGGAGTGGGAAGTGCGCGGTATTTGCTACACCCAGGTCTCCTGAGCAGCAGAGACTGGAGGGAAGACACCAAGCGCTTCACCCTAGAGACCCACTGCCCAGCCCACTGAGCACAGTCATGGGAGAAGTTTCGTGGAGATTCCTGGTGCGGGCTCACGGAGAGAGTCGCTACATGCCACTGAGCATTTTCGGGAATACACACACTCGCACTCACACACACACACAGACACACACACACACACACGGGTCAGGAACGAACCCACACCCACCGAATGAGAAACAGCTAGAGCATGGCAAGCAAGCAGTGGCTGGGGAAGGAAGTTGTCATCTCTGGCGCCATAGGCTGCTGCCAGGAGAGCAGTGGAGACTGCAGACAGTGTGGTTGAAGGGTTGGGGGAGCTACCTACCAGAAAGG
>NW_007272136.1:0-597 GCF_000164805.1 Carlito syrichta | reverse complement strand
CTTCAACGATCGATTGACTCAGATCCCGAGGGATACCAAATACCTAGTCCGGTTTACTTGTGTCTCTGAAAGATTCCTAGCGATCATGATGCCAAACACGGATCGAAAGCCTGAACTGTCTCAGTCTTACATCCGATGGAGTTTTCTTTGGATCTGCCGTGGGGCGGGGCAGGCTGCCACTCGGCCTACGGTAGAACGTGACTTTAAAAATGTCCGAACGCCTCCTGAGACCTAGCCATGGGAAATTCACCTCAGGAAAAAAAAAAAAGGACGAACAAAAGACTCTAAGACAAACGTACCGATTTCTTATGAAACGCTTTCTTCAGGTTCCATTTCTGTGAAAGACAACTCATAGTAGGATCCGTTTACTCATTTAGACCGAATAAGTCTTATGTGTACACAAAGCGTCACGAGATCGTTTGCCACACAGGCCCCTTTAAAATTAGCTCTGCTGGAACTTTTTCCTATAAGATGAATTGAAACTCGAATCTTCATTCTCTAGCAGTCTGCTTTGAAATATCATTTCTGTCAGAGCCCTGGCAAGATAACCAGCATTACAAAAGAAAACAAATCCTTATGGAACCTATCCAAATACCC
>NW_007272135.1:0-324 GCF_000164805.1 Carlito syrichta | reverse complement strand
TTGTCCGTTTACAAACCACCACACTGTTTTCCAAAGATGTTGCTATACTTTTCAGTCCATATGCAGTGCAGAATCATTTAATTCTTCCCAAATCCTTACGTGCATCTTTTATTGTTTGTTTTATTAATGATGGCCAGTCTTACAGGGAGTATGTGGTATTTCAAACTGGTTTAATTTGCATTTCTTTGATGATGAATGAGGCTGAGCAATTTTTCATATGTCTGCTGGCTGCCCATATCTCTTTTTATGAAAACTGTCCAATCACGTATTTTGCACACTTTTCAAAGGGAATGTGTGTCTGATTTTTCTGAGTGTTTGAGGTTC
>NW_007272134.1:0-419 GCF_000164805.1 Carlito syrichta | reverse complement strand
CACATATGCATGCAACAAACCAAAGATGCTGAAGACCCTCTGCCAATCAGCATTTCTATAGAGACATTCTTTTGATGATTAAAACATTAGCTCCAGAAGTTCAAGAAAAGGAAAAGCAGCCAAGTAGCAATGCCTAGGAAGCCAGCAGTGAAACACACTTAACTGTACACTCTTCTAATCCTCCAGCTACAAAACAAATGACACTGACCCAACTTCCTTGAACACACACACAAACACACACACACACACCGACACACAGGTTCACACAATTGCACACACGTGGAAGGAATGTACACACCAACATTGAGCCGAACACAATGACTACACACACCAGCACCGCATCCACACAAAATCATGCATGTATTAGTGTGCACCCATGATGCACAGGACACAACAAACAGGCAATAAGCCACCTAGAC
>NW_007272133.1:0-369 GCF_000164805.1 Carlito syrichta | reverse complement strand
TCAGTCTTTCAGGGTTTTGGAAGCATAAATTAAATATTTATTCACCAACTTACTATCTTTGGTAAACTGGCCAACAGAAAGCTGACTGCACACAGCGAGGGTGTGTGGGTGTGTGTGTGTGTTGGGGGGGACAAGAATGTGTTTTTGGGTAGACTTTTTAAAGATTGTTTTACTATAAGTGTAGTCATTTTTAAAAGGATTTGAGTAAGTACACTATGGTCAAGTAGAACATTTGTCAAAAGTAATCATCCGAGTTTTCCTGAAGGACCTTGCTTTGGTATGGGTCTAAATTTTAGCAAAGGGTTTTAGGTAATTGGCCCCATTGCCCAGCAAAGAAGTGACAAAAGTCCCTTTTAATTGCAATCCAGT
>NW_007272132.1:0-613 GCF_000164805.1 Carlito syrichta | reverse complement strand
CCCAAGAGCTGATAGAGGGTGTGCTTCCCTGAGCTCCTGGGCACTCCCGGTGAGTAGCTTCAAAGGATCGTTGACCTCCCTGGAGTCTGCCCCCCATCAACGGCAAGATGGGAATCTCCTTTGACTCCCTTTTTCTGAGTGGTCATAAGTTCGAATAATAGAGTCTCGATGTCATCGTAAGCCTTGTGAATTATGTCACTTGTGTATCCATGTCATCGTAAGCTTTGTGATTCGTATAACCTTTGCATCACGCGTGACGTCTCAGGCCCTTTACTCTACTATGGCGAGCTCGATCACCACCTCTGCCGGGCCCTACCGGAAAAAGCTGTGAGATACCTCCGTTACCTGGCACCAGGAAGTCGGGAGAGAAAAAACGTCCCTATCGATCGATGTGGCTAAAACTCAAATTCTATATGGTGCTTTGCGGGTCGCATATCTCTCTGTAGCTGACATATAGGCCCGAAGAACTCTGGACTATAGAAGTGAACCGTAAAAGCCTAGAGGGTGAGCAGAACCGTTTTGAAAGATCTCGAGTCTGGCTCTGCTCCCTGGATTAGAGCTCAGAAATGCCCTTTCAGCCAGCTCCCCGCCCCTTTCATCTGTCGGTATCAAG
>NW_007272131.1:0-433 GCF_000164805.1 Carlito syrichta | reverse complement strand
GTTTCTTCTACTATGTTTTACGGTCAGCCATGAGTCCACTTCAAATGCATTTCTATCATAGCCATCTTAAAACAACAAGATTCTTCTTTTCATAACAAGAATGATCAACATAAAGGAGAAATGCTGTGCATGATGATACAGGGAACAATGACACAAAGTCATCCTATGATCACAAGAAACAGAGTGAAGTAAAGACTAATGACACCACTGGAAGGAAATCAGTGGGAAAATCCAAAATTTGTTTACTGAAAATAAGTAAAGAAGACTTATTCTCAGTGAAGTGCTCTAATGCTTTCAAATATATCTTCCATGTTATTTCCCATAATTTAAAAGAAGGCCAATCCTGTCAATCTTTCCCATTTTGCTTTCTTGCTGTTGTTCCCTATTTCTTCAGCCACAGTGGGTCGAAGCTCCCTTGTCAAGTGATTCGAGT
>NW_007272130.1:0-622 GCF_000164805.1 Carlito syrichta | reverse complement strand
TTCTCCACCTCTGATTTATACAATTGGAAGACCCAAAACTGCTAAATTCTCTGATAATCCAAAAGATCTTACTGACCTACTAGAAAGTATTCTTTTTTACCCACCAGCCCACCTGGGATGATTGTCAAATGCTTTTAAAGTTTCTCTTTAACCATGGAGGAAAGGGAAGGCATCCAGGTGGAAGCCCGGAAATTGGTTCTGGGAGAAGACAGGCAGCCTACCCAGAATCCGGACTTCATCAATGCAGTCTTTCCCTTGTCCCACCCTGCATGGGACTTCAACATGGCAGAAGGTAAGGAGAGGCTCCGAGTCTATCGCCAGACTCGAATGGCGGGTCTCAGGGCTGCGGCACGCAAGCCTACCGATTTGGCCAGGGTATATGATGTTAGACAAGATAACGATGAAAGTCCAGCTGCCTTCCTAGAAAGAATTTCGGAAGCCTTCAGGTGGTACACTCCTATGAACCCGGAAGTGCCAGAAAACAAGGCAGCTATTATAATGGCTTTTATTAATCAGGCTGCCCCAGATATTAGAAAAAAGTTGCAGGAAGTAGAGAGATTAGGCGAGAAAGGCCTTCAGGACTTATTAATAGTGGCAGAAAGAGTGTACAACAACCGAGAAT
>NW_007272129.1:0-879 GCF_000164805.1 Carlito syrichta | reverse complement strand
CGATGGATTAGAGAACTAATTCCATGAGGATGATGTTATTATCCAAAAAATTTGGTTGGCCGATAAGGCAATTCATGAATCATGGTAAAAATATTATAAATCAACTCGTTGTACCCTGGTTTAAAAATATACACTGAAACTCTATCATTGTACTCGATTTGGACTCTAAGGAGCCGGCATAATCATTTCATAAGACTTGCACACCCACACACAATTCCGGATTAATAGCCAAACAAACAAGGAGTAATTGTCTCCACTCCAGGAAAGCCTCAGTGATAACATCAATCTGACTTTTGCTTAACACTTACTGCTTACTTCTCACACATTCTCCACAACAAATTTCCTCTCCCAGAGGCAGTTCATTGGAGAAATTTTATCACATGCTCATTCATCTTCAGAAAGAGAAATTTCGTGATTAACATGATAACAGATAAGGCGAGAAATGATAAGTTATCCCACGATGAAATGAAGAGAGGATGTAAAGGGGCCTGGCCACTCCAGCTATCATTACCTCCATTGAAAGTAAAAGGCCTTTTGTCACTTCCTCACTGGGCAATAGGTCCAATTATCTAAAACCCTTGCCTAGAATTCAGACACATACTAGAGCAGGACCCTTCAGGCAAACTCTGATGATCACTTTTGACAAATGTTCTCCTTGAGTATAATGTAGTTACTCCAATGCTTTTAGAAATGACTACACTTACACTCAAACAGTCTTTACAAAGTGAAACCCAAACACATCCCGGTCCCCACCCGACACACACACCCAGCCACACACACTCTCTGTGTGCAGTCAGGTTTCTTTTAGCCAATCTAAAACAGAGTGTAAGTTGGTAAATAAATATTTAATTCATGCAACCAAAACCGTGAAAGACCGGA
>NW_007272128.1:0-722 GCF_000164805.1 Carlito syrichta | reverse complement strand
TGCATGGAGACCAGCAGCTCGTGCTGTGCAAAACACTCTGCCCTTCCTCAAAGAGGCACATGGGGTCGAGAAGAAGAACAACCATCTCAGGTCTCTTCCTGGTTCGGTCACTTTCATGGAATAGTCCTTGCCAAAAAGTTAAAAGTTGCTGGCAGAGGACTCGGGCATCTATCAAAACCAGCCAGCCCAGGATGAGGCTCTCTCTCAGAACACAAATCACTCCCTGGCAAGTCAAGAAAGAAACAGATGCATCTGAAATCAGAACACCATGGGGAGGAAGGACAGAGGAGGCCATAGACAGGCAGGTGAAAAAAGTGAGAGAAGAAATATTTTAGAATGGAAGACAAAGCCCTCCAAGAGCCCCAAGAGGTGTGCCCATTGAGTGTGGGTGTGGTTGAACACATTCCTATTTTAGCAAGGAGTAACAACAGGTTTGACAATCCCCCACCTGACAATCCTCCTGTCTCCCCAGAAGGCAAGAATGACTCAAACCAGACAGTCACACCTCAACAAAATAGACAAAGGTGAAATGCAAGCCAGGCTTGGGAAAGCTCCCAGCACACATCTGAGCAGCCACTCAACTGGGGCAGCTGCCAGGGATGATTGGGGAGTGGCTGGTACCCCACAACAGGACCTCTGTGGAGCCTCTGCACAGGAGGACCATTTATCCAGGGGCAGGGCCTGCCACCTTATGACCTGATTTCACTTTTCAGTGACACAGT
>NW_007272127.1:0-330 GCF_000164805.1 Carlito syrichta | reverse complement strand
CCAGACAAGGATGCCCCCTCTCCCCCCTCCTGTTCAATATAGTATTGGAAGTCCTGGCTAGAGCAATCAGAGAAGAGAAGGCAATCAGGGGTATCCAAATAGGAAAAGAGAAAGTCAAGCTATCTCTCTTTGCACCCCCACATGATCGTGTACCTTGAAAACCCAAGAGAATCTGTCAAAAACCTCCTTACATTGATAAAGGACTTTGGCAAAGTCTCAGAATATAAAATAAATGTGCAAAAGACAATTGCATTTTTTTACACCAATAATAAACAAACAGAACCCCTTTTAAAAACCACAATTCCATTCACAATAGCCACAAAACAAATG
>NW_007272126.1:0-468 GCF_000164805.1 Carlito syrichta | reverse complement strand
AAACAAAGAGAACCAAAATAAGACTGTTGAGGGTAACAAGCAGTCAACTGTGAAAATATATTAAATTTCTTTCATATAAATAATAAAAGTCTTACAATAAAAGGAGACAGCAGTAAAAACAAATAAGTATTTGAATAACAAAGATCAAATTTCATGAAAACTGTAAGCAGATGTCCAGGAAGCTACCCACATCTTCAGTAGAAAAGCAAAAAAGCACCATGACCTGAGACATCATAAATATATCACAGAAAACCAGTGATAACTGGTTCTAAAGTTCTTTCAAAGTGTAATATAATCATATTAGGCAAGAAAAATTGATCAGTGAATTCTTAGTATAACATATACTAACATATTAGTATCTTAATTATGTATATTATATAACATCATAGTAATATATTAGGATGACCAGTAATATACAAGTCCTTTATTTTGTGTATGTGCACACATGCATGCAAAATATCAGGCCTA
>NW_007272125.1:0-715 GCF_000164805.1 Carlito syrichta | reverse complement strand
CATTACCCTGGGTCCAGTGACTGGTGAAGAATTCATGGTTTAATCATCAGAGTTAGGACTGCTGGGACCATAGGACCATTGTGGGGATAAGTCAGCTTTCAGATGGAGCATCTGATAGCCATCCCATCTCCCCCGATCAAAGAAAGAAAAGGGGGCAGCCCCCTCGGGTCCCCTACTGCTGTGGGAACTTTTCTGTGCTCTCAATAAATCCTGCTTTCTTTAAAAAAAAGAAAACAGAAAGAAAGAAAAGGACAAGGTAACCACTGGGAGAGGCAGGAGGATGGCAGAATAGAGAGGAAAGGATGTGGAAGGAAGAGGTTTGGAAGGGAGAGGTCATCAAAATGACCTGGGAGGTTTTGCAAATCGCCTGTTCATCCCTCACCCTTAAATTGTTGAGATGTCACAACACAAGGAGCAGCTGAAACTCACTGCTATGTATGCTAACATAGATGCTAGAATGTTCTTTCTGATGTGAGCATACTAGAGTTCCCGGAGTTCCCATCAAGGAACTCTCTTCCACCTTTAACATCCAGAACTTATCACAATGACTGTCAGCATTCCCCATCCTGGTTTCCTCCCCTGCCCCTCCTTCCTGCTACAGTGCCAACCCGACAGGGCCCCACCACCCTCTACTATAGCAAGTCTGCCCCTGGGCTGCACATTAAAGTCACAAAAAGAGGTTTCCCTTTCAGGGGCCTGGTTCCCATTCCCGGAA
>NW_007272124.1:0-442 GCF_000164805.1 Carlito syrichta | reverse complement strand
GGCGTGATCCACTGTGCCTGGCCGCGAATAAGCTGGCGTATAGCCACCTGCGATCCCGTGTGGAGCTAGCAAATGTCGTCAACCTGAAACCTCTCTTTGTAAAAGGGGAGGATCATGAAAGCGTGTACATGAAACATTTTGAAGTAAGTACACTCAGGGCTGGGTGCGTGGGTGGCTCACGCCCACCAGCCCAGCACTTTTGCCGCTGAGGGCAGAAGGATCGCTGGAGCCCAGGAGTTAAGAGGGCAGCCCGGGCGACGCAGCCAGAGCTCGTCTCTAGCCCCCCGCCATCGAGAAACAGGAGTCAGGCATGACGGCCCACGCCTGTCGTTCCAACTCCTCAGGAGACCGAGGCGGAAGGATCACCAGAGCCCAGGAGGTCTAGGCTGTGTCGAGCCACGACCACGTCACCGTACTTCAGCCTGGGCCAACAGAGGGAGAC
>NW_007272123.1:0-553 GCF_000164805.1 Carlito syrichta | reverse complement strand
TGATTTGTTGTAGAGATGAAGTCTCGTCAAGTTGCCCAGGTGGGTCTCGAACCCGCGGGGTCAGGCAATCCACTCACCTCGGCCTCCCAAAGTGCTGGGATTATAGGATGAGCCACCGAGCCTGGCCTGTTTCACCTAATGTTTATGGCCTTTGTGAATAATTCAAGTAGAGGCAACTGCCTGCATCTGGGTGCCATGTTGCAAGCTGCATTCTGTTAACAGTGGCCTTAGGAGTCAGAGGGGAGGAGCCCAAGAAGAGGCGAAAGATGTGGTCCCCAACACCAGCAACACTGCTTAGTTCTGGCACCAAAGAAAAGGCTGGGTTCTGATGCAACCCTATGACAAAGGTTGAGGAGGTTGAATCCTGGGCAGGAAATCCTTCAGCTCCTAAATGGAACTCTGCCCCTTCCAGTCTGTGGCTTGGGAACCTGTCAGCAACTCACCAGTCCTGGGTACTCTTAGGAACTGCAGGCCTTTTCCTTGAAGAAATCCTTTGCTAGCTAGCATGCCAGGTGCAATTAACCTGCATTTCTGGGTTATCCTTAATGGTTAG
>NW_007272122.1:0-784 GCF_000164805.1 Carlito syrichta | reverse complement strand
GAGATGGTTAGAGAAACTGCGAGCATTTAAACCCTGAAATTGGGAGCATGCAGTATGACATTCCTGGAATGATTTCCTTCTGTGTAACATATTTGTTTGTCTCTTTTCTTCATTCTAGCCGGAGTCAGTTTTGGACTCCAGTGCCAACACCATGACTTAGGCACTTCCCTTCCTCCTGTGCCCAATGACTTCCAGCCTATCTTAAGATTGTCTATCTAAACAACAGAAAGGGCTGCACGACCACACAAACATTTTATTCTCCACCCTCTCCAGTTAAAACCCAGGCTGCCACTCATGGCCACTGCAGCCTTGTCCTGCTGGGCTCAGGTGATCCTTCCACCTCAGCCTTCCAAGTAGCAGGAATCACAGGTGCATGCCACCACACCAGGCTAATTTTTTTATTTATTGTATTATCTTGCCAAGTTACCCAGACTGGTTTCGAACCCCTGTACTCAGGCAGTTCTTTTACCTCTGCCTCCCAAAGTGCTGGGATTGTAGGCATGAGCCACCACACCCAGCTGGGAAGGTTTTAATCAGTAAAGATCTGACTGTGGGAGTGTGGAGGCAGATGGGGTTGCCAGGCTTAGCAAATAAAAATACAGGTTGCCAGGTTAAATTTAAATTTCAGGCAAGCGATGAATACTTTAACATTTAGGACATACAGTATTTATATTGAAAATGATTTGCAGCTTATGTGAAATTCCAGTGTACCTGGGTGTCCCAAATTTTATATGGCAACCCTGGGAGCAGAATCCTCTGAGCCGCTGGGCACCTGCCGAGGAGT
>NW_007272121.1:0-775 GCF_000164805.1 Carlito syrichta | reverse complement strand
GACCAACCCATTCACCTGGCTGTAGGTAAGAAAGAAAAGGCAACTAAGATATAATTAGTAGTTAAGATGCTGGGCACTGTTCAGTTCAGTTGCACAAAAACAGCATGAGACATACATTAATTGCTTTCCATGATACAGATGATAAAAACCAAGGGCTTAAGGGGTAAAGTCTTTGCCCAAGGTCACCCTGAAGGTAACTAGTGAACTCCTGATAATACCCCCTTTGAAAAGACTCCTCAAGAAATGAGGAATGTAGAGAGAGAAAGAAGAAATGCCAGAAGAAGGGAGAACTCAGGACAAGAAACTCTGACTCCACCACCTTAATCTTGTCAATTGCCATCCCCCACTCTGCAGAAAATGACTATATTGGATATTAAGAAACAAGAAATCTAGTCCTAGCTCCACTACAGACTAGTTGTGTGGTGTTGGACAATACCAACAATGGATTCAAGCAAGACATTTGAAATTGTGTAACAACTGAAATTCACTCATGTGAATCTCCAAGTTGGAGTTTCAAGTGATTTATCTGAAGATAGGTGATGATGATAGATGATATAAGATAGACAGATAGACACACAAATATATAAATGTTTATGTATCATATATTTACCCTAAATATTAAACTCTTAACCACTGAAATTTTTTTTTTTGAGTTGGTGTCTCACTCCATCATCCAGGCTGGAGGGCAGTGGCATGCTCACAGCAACACCAGCATTGACCTGGTGGACTCCAGTGATCCTTCTGCCTCAGCCTTCCAAGTAGCGGGAACTACAGG
>NW_007272120.1:0-638 GCF_000164805.1 Carlito syrichta | reverse complement strand
ATCATATTTTTATAAATGCTGCCTATTGTTCCTTTCAAAGGAGTAAGAATCTCCTGTGGACAGTAAAAAGGTTTCATTGAAAGATTATAATTTGTAAAACAACACATATTTTGGTCATTTAAAAAAATCTAGCTTCTCCAACTTTTTAGAAAGATGGTGTCAGATAAGGAGTTAGTGACTCTTCTGGTAGTTTCAGTTTATAATTAGTCTTGAAGCTTAAAAGCAGGTTGCAGAATTGGGACAATGGCAAGTTCTAATAGAAACCTTTTGGTGTCATTTCATCCTCCCGGATTCTAAAAGCATGTATTTTCTCTGTCACGGGACAAAGAAATAGACAGGTCTCCAGAACTAGGATTGTTTCTGCCTTCAGAACACGGTTGGATGGTGTTAGACTGCTGCACGAAGAATTTTGTGAAAAAACAAGCAGAAAAATTGAATGCTCTGTAGAACCTTCAAAAGTCTCTTTTCAGGCATACTTTAAGTCTCTCAGGGCCAAGCAAACCAGAAATCCTACCTGACAGAGCAGGTTTGTTCATGAGATGACCCAGGGCTGCAGGCCGCTCATGTTTGTCATTATGCTCCCACGACCTAAGGAATTCACCTTCCAGTGTCATCGCCATCAGCGCGTTCTTCTATAG
>NW_007272119.1:0-467 GCF_000164805.1 Carlito syrichta | reverse complement strand
TCCAATGCCCAGTTGTTTCCTCCAACCCAATGGCGACATCACCCGTGCCCTCCCCCCACCTCCGAAAAGGGAGTGCGGACACAGAGTCATTGGGTCATTGGGCCCGAGTGGAACACAGAGCAACCCCTGGAATTCGCCAGGTCGTCATCAGAAGCATCAATGAGATGCAAAAATGAAAGGCAAGATGAAGAACGATCACACCTGGGTGGACGTTGCCTTTCTGGTAGGTAGCTCCCCCAACCCTTCAACCACACTGTCTGCAGTCTCCACTGCTCTCCTGGCAGCAGCCTATGGCGCCAGAGATGACAACTTCCTTCCCCAGCCACTGCTTGCTTGCCATGCTCTAGCTGTTTCTCATTCGGTGGGTGTGGGTTCGTTCCTGACCCGTGTGTGTGTGTGTGTGTCTGTGTGTGTGTGTGAATGCGAGTGTGTGTATTCCCGAGAATGCTCAGTGGCATGTAGCGACT
>NW_007272118.1:0-728 GCF_000164805.1 Carlito syrichta | reverse complement strand
CATGCTTCCTTTTTTACTCCCATAATTGGGTAAATTGCTGATAAGATGAACCAAATTCTGCACATATTCTTATAAAATGTGTCTTCCATGGTCAATGCAAATTTCTAATAAATCTGATAAAACTACAGATTTACTAATAAGGGGTAGTCAGTGACTAGGACCTGGGTCTGGATACTTTTATAGCTAAGTGCAAAACCATAAAACTTAAAATGCCCAAAGGTACAGTTTATTCATACAATTAGATGACCTAAATTTACACAGTCCTTATAAAAGGCTAATATTTTACTTAGATGAACCAAAGCATTTTAAAAATACTTTTTATCTACTTATTTGGGGCTGAACTATGTGAATCCAATCAGGTCCCTCAAATAGGAATCAAGCTAAGACACCTAGGACTGTCTCTGCCACAGAGGTCACAGGAGTTTACATATTTCTCATAGACTAAAAGTAGTGATGTACAAAAACACTTATGGGCACACAGAAAACGTGTGCATAATAAGCACACCCTGGCTGATAGCCAGAAAAACAATATGGATGCCAAAAGAGCAAGAAATGCCCATATGCTTCTCCTTTCCATAAAAGGATTATGTGCATGTGTACAGAGAACAAAAAACATGGACATTCATATTTAATAATAAACAAGTATAACTATTTACATAACCTCATTTCAACCTTTCAACAACTCTATATGGTCAAGAAAAGTGAAAAACTGAGGCTGGGAGAGAGTG
>NW_007272117.1:0-597 GCF_000164805.1 Carlito syrichta | reverse complement strand
CGCTGCGGTGGCCGGGAGCAGCCACTCTGGGTGATGGAGTGAGACTCCAACTCAATAATAAATAAATAAATAAAATAAATAAAACTAGGAGGATAAAACCCAATGGGATGAGATTGTAAATGATGGGGAGGTGAAATTCAAAATACAGACTAACTATGCAATAAAGCAAAAACATTAAATTAAGATAATACACGAAATTTACAAAAGTTACGAAGGTGTGAGTGTAGATTACTAGTACTATTTCCAAGACTTGCATGTGGCAGGCAGAGTGCATGCTTTCCTTACAATTTGGGGTCAGTTCACTGCTTTAAGAAGACCTCTTCAAAATGCATATTGTAGTATCAGTCCTGCAAACTTCCCATCCCTTCTGTTTTCTTTTTTTTACCTACTAAAGAACCTCTGGGAAAATAATATATACAATCAAATATGATCCATCCTAATAGTATTTGAATTTTAGAGACAATTGTGATATTTTTTAAAACTTAGCATCTTACTGATTATTCACTTATTTAATGACAATTAATATCCCCTTGATGTGTTATTTTTTTAATTCCCAGCTAAGACCGAACTCAGTGGCTCATCCTGTAATCCCAGCAA
>NW_007272116.1:0-400 GCF_000164805.1 Carlito syrichta | reverse complement strand
TTTTATAAAAACAGTTGAATTAAAAATAACAAAAGTAAAATTTCTGTTAAACATGAGAACATATGAACGATTTCACATTGTGAATTCCATTATAATGGACTATGTGCAGGGTATCAAGATTCAAAATAAATTTATCCCGTATATCTTTAAAAAGTAGGTTACACTGGATCAATGGCATTCATGAATGCAACACTCCTGATTTTGATAGCTTCTGTGAGCCATCCAGAATGTTCAGGGAATGTAGTAACTTGTAATTTTTGTAATGTAATGCATAGATTCGAATTTCAACGGTGAGGCTGGTGTGCTTTAATAAGTCAGTAAACTAGTTAGTGGGGAATTGAGCAGAAATCAAGAAGAAAGAGATGGAGAGTTTGTCTACACTTTGCTGCTTTTAACCCTG
>NW_007272115.1:0-728 GCF_000164805.1 Carlito syrichta | reverse complement strand
GAAAATTTAGGTTTTCAGAATTTAGAAGAGAAAAACAAAAACAATAGATTGAAACTAAGATGTATATATGCTATCTCTAAGTATACAGATATATATGTTTTTCCTGTTAGGTATCTGCTCTTTTAAATATGTGCTAATGTCATTTTGACTTGCATATGTAAAGCTTAACTATAATCGTCTTTTATGTCAAAAATGACAATTACTGTATTCTGTGTATGTTCTGCTTTAAACTCTCACATATTTGACCACTTGCCTTTTGATCTTATGTCTGTGTTTTAAAAACAATCCAGCATCATTTGCATAATTTATATTGTGGCTACCCATATGTACTTAATAATTTATTGTCACTGATTTCCACCACGTTTTAGTAACATATTGGTTTTTTTTTTAAAGTTTTTTGCCTGCCGGATCGAGACCCGCCTGGGCAACTTGGCGAGACCTCATCTCTACAATAAATCAAAAAATTAGCCGGATGTGGTAGCGCGCGCCTGTAGTTTCAGCAACTAGGAAGACTGAGGTGGAAGGATCGCCAGAGCCCAGCAGGTCGAGGCTGAGGTGGCCGGGAGTGTGTTCCACTGCCCTCCAACCTGAGCGACAGAGTGAGACTCCAACTCAAAAAAAAAAAAATAGGTTTTTGCTCACTAGGTGAGTAAATCATTTTAATGAATGAATTATTAAATAAAAATAAAAATTTCTTTACATTTTATATCTAAAACTTATGACTTCTT
>NW_007272114.1:0-505 GCF_000164805.1 Carlito syrichta | reverse complement strand
CCCACGTGACAAACTCAACCCACTCTGTACTGTACACTCACATTCACACACTTGCACACACACTCGAACTACTCTGCTCACTGGACTCTCAGAACCCTGCTGAGGCTGGGCTGGGTGGGATCCCAGTGTATTGCTGAAAGGGCACTCGGTCAGCCTCTTCTGATGCACAACCAATAATGGACATGCAACTTTACACAACTTTGACCACCTGCCAAACCTTAAACAATGTAAGACCAAAGAGCCATGACCATAGAAAAATGCAATGCCATACCCTAACACTAATTATTTTTAAATTGGGTGGAATCATTTTGAAAAATAATGCATTACACGTATGCAAATAGCTGAACAGTTGATCCTTACGTATTTTTAATATTACAATTTCCAGGTTTGGAATTCATGAAAGTTAGACTGCTGTCCTTATTAACAAACTGCGAAAAAAATGGTGTTAAGACTTAAGAATTTTCTGTTACCTTTCCAACTTCTTACATCTCTAGTGATTGTTTAG
>NW_007272113.1:0-389 GCF_000164805.1 Carlito syrichta | reverse complement strand
GGTCCCTCGTTGATGAGGTGTGCCCCTCCGTCCCCAGGGTAGATATTGACTACTGTTAATACCACCTTCCTTTTCCTGCCTGCCCACCCTAGTTTCCCGCCACTGTCAATACTTTTCTTATAGTATTACGATAGTTGTTCAAGGGTCACTTATGAGTAAGAACCTGTGATACTCAGATCTTTGTTTCTGTGATAGATCACCCAGTATTATAAACTCTAATTCCATTCAGGTTGCTGCGAAGTTCATGATTTTGTTCTTTTTTATGGCTACATAATATTCCATTATATATTATGTTCCACATTTTTTAAATCCAGTTCTCTTTTGATGGACAGCATGGTTGGTTCCATGATCTTGCTATTGTGAACAATGCTGTGCTAAACATACATGTC
>NW_007272112.1:0-688 GCF_000164805.1 Carlito syrichta | reverse complement strand
GGAGTTAGTAAGAATTTCCAGTTGAGAAAAATAATTTGTTCTCCTTCTTAGTGAGAAAAGTACATGATTTCCAAATCTGTAAGCTCTTGGTAGCAACTCCAGGGACTGATTTTAGATATATATTCAGCTATCAAGCGGCCTCCTTTTCCTCAAAGAGCAATGTAACTCTTGGGCTTGTTGGGCTTCCTTAACGTAAGTAGGAAGGAATGCTGGTATGATTTGCCTATGTTTTCAGGAATGCAGTGATTATTAATAGGCTGCCATTTTCAAACAGTATTAGCGCATCTTTTTTCCCCTTGTTTTTTTTCTTTCTGCCCAGTCACTTGCTGAAATTTCAGCCTTTTGCCTCCTCCCCTTCCCCATAGTCTTCTGCAGTCGTAGTTGTTAAACTTGGAGCATTACCATGTAATATGGAGTCTGCTCCCAAACCAGATGCATTTTCATCAGTTTTATCGCTTCTCTAAGGTTGTAGAGTCTCAGAGGATTCCATAATCTCATGGACGTATCTTCTGTCTTATATTTGTAGACCACAAATAGAATCAAAATCAAAACCGTAACTCTTGTCAAGCTGTAGCTTTGACTGTTAAAGTCTTTCATCTCAAGTCTTTACACTGTTACTATAAATACAGTTTGAACCATTGTGAAAGACCATCATGTTTCTTTGTAAAAAATGGAGATCTGACAGTAG
>NW_007272111.1:0-593 GCF_000164805.1 Carlito syrichta | reverse complement strand
CGAGCCCGGCGTAAAAACCTTTTTATCTGGAGTTCTCGGCCGGTTAGAAATCACAGGACATATACGATTTATATATGTACGTATTTGTTTATTTACATAGATAATCGCATATATATGATAATCACATATAGATTTTGCTATAACAGAGTCGACATTAAAGTGACCGATGTCTGCTTCCTTTTGTCCTTTGTTGTGTAACTTGCCTTGGTTTGGGAAGGAGGATAGCACAGCTGACACAGAGACACTGTCATGCCTGTCCGTATGGTCACGGCCCCTAGAGAAGGGCATGGCCGGGGCGCGAGCGCTCCTGTACGGTTCCAAACCCGTGTTCGTGAGAGCTCGTGAAAAGCGTGCTTCCCCTTACCACCTAAGCACTCCCAGTAAGGAGCTTCAGGAGATCCTTGACTTCCCTGTAGTCTATGCTCCTTCAACTGAAAGATGTGAATCTCCTTTTACTCCCCTTTTCTGAGTGGTTATAAGTTTGAATAACACAGTATCGATGTGATCATAAGCCTTGTGAGTTATATGACTTTTGTGCCCATGTCATCGTAAACTTTGTGATTCGTATGGCTTTTGCATATTGCGTGACGTCG
>NW_007272110.1:0-663 GCF_000164805.1 Carlito syrichta | reverse complement strand
TTCAACCTGGGGCACTAATGAGCTTAGTCAATGATGAGGAAAAAATAATCAACAACAGGAAGTGGGGTGTAGATCTTTTCACTTCTTCACAATTTTTAACACCCTCTTACTCGTCTCCCAGACACTGCGCTGTTGCCATAATGATCACGTCCCACCCCCACTTAAAAGAGTTTCCTTACTCCCCAAAGCTTATTCTTTATCCCTATTTCCGTGACAGAACCCAGTGCAGACACATACGTGCCTACCTGCATTCCAGAGCTTTATAAATCAGACCGCCCTGACATGAGTCTCTTCCTTCTCCCATTCTTATATACCTGCTACCTTCACATAGTCAGTCTACCTTCCAAGTGCAGCTCGAATGCCCTTCTTTGGGAAGTCTTTGGAACCTTGTTGATCTTTTTCAGTATACATTCATTTGCTTCAATCATTTGTTAATCAAACATCTAGGTGCCCACTAGTCTGTGCCTTCAAAGAGTTTTATGTTCTAGCAGGGAAAACATGTTTGAAGAGTGCTGAAAATTCAGGAACCAAATAGGGTGTCTGCAACCAAAGATAACAGTAGCTCTAGGGCTGGGCTTTTGAGGGGGTGTCATTCAAAAAGAAGGAACCAGCTCTGCAGAGAACCAGAAGGGATATTCCTGCTGAGTCATGTGAGTGCACAGG
>NW_007272109.1:0-691 GCF_000164805.1 Carlito syrichta | reverse complement strand
CTGAAAAATGAAACTTCTACTGAAAGCTGAGGTTTATCTTCGAAATTTGACCTTGTTACACTTCAGATTTCTTTTTTTTGAGTTGTGTAACCTTTTATTAGCAACTAAAATAGGAGGTATCTGTTGTACAACACGGTAGTCATTGACTATAACTGGAGATTTATTATATTCTAGTACAGATCATTTATCAATGCAATTTATTTATTAAAAAGCTTCCACTTTTTGTTTGATGTGTACAATGTGCAAAACTATTCTGAAAGCGGAATATATGTGCAAAAGTCTGCAAAGAGTGCAAATTTAGGATATGAAAAATGCTTTAAAAGTTACTTTCAAAAAGCGACCTGCCACAAATGGGCTTTACACTGTCATCTTTTTTTTAATCAGATCTGAAACCGCAAACTAATAGAACTTTCTTCTCTTCTTTTCTAGTAGGTGTAGTCCTTCCTTAATTTCAACTCATTAAAAAATGCTTTATAGTCTAGGGCAGTGGAAGGAAGCCTGGTTCAAATTTCTTAAAATCTTCAGTCTCATAAAACCTCGGGCTCTCCTCCCTCTAAGATTCTGTGTTTTAAATAACCTCTTGGAGCCACTAACAGCTTTAACAATACACAGCTTCAGGCCTAAATTCTTCTGTCAGTGGGAGGCCCCTTTTGAAAAGCCCCAGAAGGAATTAACTACTTACCTCATCACC
>NW_007272108.1:0-698 GCF_000164805.1 Carlito syrichta | reverse complement strand
TTGGAGTCTAACTCTGTTGCCCAGACTGGAGTGCAGTGGCCGCTCCCGGCCACCACAGCCTCAACCTGCTGGACTCCGGCAATGCTTCTGCCTCAGCTTTCCAAGTAGCTGAGACTACAGGTGCAATCTACCATGCCAGGCTAATAATTTTTTGATTTATTGTAGAGATGAGGTCTAGCCTGCGGGCTCAGGCAATTCACTCACCTCAGCCTCTTAAGGCACGGGATTACAGATTGAGCCACTGAGCCCATCTCCTTTTATTTTAAATCTATTTCTAAGTAAAGTAGATGCTTGTCATCCTACCTCTTTCACAGTAATAAACCAGAGAAAAAGTGTCACCAGAGATGTTGATGACATATTTTATTGTATTTCATTTTGGTGTATTTGTGTACTTGTTAAATGTTTGTTAAATCAATTAATTATTGTGGAGCTGATGTTATCCAACTGTAGTCAGGAGAAAAAAATGACTATTAACATGACAAAATAAGCATCATGTTTTTGTCATTCTTCAACATTTAAGCGAGCAGAGTAAAATAATTTCATTATAACAGTCATTTAATACAGTCATCTAAAGATATATATATATATATATACACTAATATATATATATTAGTATAAAGATGCGGGGTACAATTTAGGGTTTTGTGTACAAATTTGATTATGCAGGTACCCTTGTTGATGAGGTATGTCTCTCCCTC
>NW_007272107.1:0-539 GCF_000164805.1 Carlito syrichta | reverse complement strand
TTGCAGACTGTGCTCAATTAATTGAGACATGTAAATTTCCCAATACTCCCTTTTCTTAGAAGTATCAGAATGATTAACATAATATCATAGTAATAAGTATTGCGATGAGTATAATCAAGGTATCAAAGTAATTGTAAGTCTTGTGATTTGTAAAACTTTTGCATATAACAATAGGTAGTAATGTATGATATACTAGGCCTTGTTAACTCCCTTCTCTCTATGGCAAGCGTGATTAGCACCTGGGTGGTGTTTCCGATAAAAGCTGTGAGATACCTTTGGTAATTGACAACAGAAGTATGGACCATAAATGTCATTATTGACAAAATGGGACTGTGATTTAAGTTCTGTACAATGTTATGGTAATCATGTAGTCAATGTATAGGTACAAACTTCCCTGAACTTATAAAAGCAGACTGTAAAACTTGAAGGGTGAGAAGTACTATTTTAAAAGGCCCAGAAGCCTGGTTCTGCTCCCTGGATTCAAATTCAAAAATAAATCTCGGCTGGGCTTGGTGGTTCAGCCTGTAATTCCAGCACTT
>NW_007272106.1:0-422 GCF_000164805.1 Carlito syrichta | reverse complement strand
TAGTAAACACAGTATCTAGGAATTTTCACATATATCTGGGCAAGCCTATTTTGTTTATCATTGCATATCCAGGAGCTAATGAATATATTTTCTGGCACATGAGAGAATCTCAACAAATATTTGAGAGATAAGAGAAACTTAAGGAAAATAAAACACATGCTGGTTTTGGTATTGTTTACTATATTAAGGGTTAACCCTATGAAAACTGTTGAGATGGGAATTTCCAAAGTAAGATCTTAAAAATTTACAATAGTTCACGTATAGCATTTAAAGATCAACAAAGACTTCATGAAAGCCTTTTGATGACAACTGTCATTACAACTTTACTACAAAGTAAGCTATAGTAATAAAAGCACTCATGGGGAATGCTAGGCACTTTGAGACCAAAGGTTTACTGCCAGAGCTATTTTTAAATATCAGGT
>NW_007272105.1:0-917 GCF_000164805.1 Carlito syrichta | reverse complement strand
AGGTTTTTTACTCTGAAACCCTGTAATTAGGAAGCTTGCCTCAAAAAGAAAAAGACAATATATGAATTAAAAGTATATGTCATAATATCAGCTTTTATAAGCTGTTATATAACCAGAAATTGCAGATAGCTATATTTTTTTTTCTGAAAAAGTGGCCACAGTAGATAATGCTACAGTTTTTGTTAACATTGACAATAAAAACAATAATTTTGGCTTTATATTGTTTTCATTCAAAATTTTGCAGAACATATGATAATTATGGTACTTTCCTGAGAATTATGAAATGCTGAGTAGCTGAAAAATTTACACTAAGTTCCTCTTATCTGTATTTTCTTGGTGCAGGAAATTATAAACATTAAGATAACTTGAGCCACATCTTTACCGCCAGGTACTTTATGTTTTGTAAAATCAATCCTTATTTAATCCTTCCACTGGTACTGCACATTACACAATAATTAATTTATCCAACAACGTCAGGAAGTAGGCCCTATTTTTATTTTCATTTTACATTTAGAAACACTGAGGTTTAGGAAAGTTATGTAACTTGTCCAAGATCAAAAGTGTAAAGCATAGCCAAAATTTGATCTTGAGTAGTCTAGCTTCAAACTCCAAGTCCTTAACTGTAATGTTACTGCTTCCTTGAAGCAGTACTTGATTTGGTGTCACAGCAATTGTTATCGAATTTAATTGGAATCTAATAATTAACAGGGTCATCTGACCCCAATAGCTAGCACAGCAAGGTAGTTATAGGCTTGAACTAACTTTCCCAATTTTCAGCCTGAGTAACTTTCTATTATACCATAGTATCTCTTGGGAAAAGAGTTTACTTTTTTTTATAATATCAAGCATATTAGTTCATGTAACAGCATATTATTTATTTACTACATTACAAACAAAGTAGTGTTGGGAATCGAGGG
>NW_007272104.1:0-422 GCF_000164805.1 Carlito syrichta | reverse complement strand
TTACAAATGCAGAAGAGATGAAAACAGAAGAGTCGAAGAAGACCTTATCACCCCGCCTTCAATTTGGTAGATGAAGTAGACCAGAGTAAAAGATTACAGGGTATTTTAATTATATAAGTAATAGGTTTATGCCAACATAAATCCATTTTACAACTTTTTGTCACTACAGAGAACATACTACCTTTCAAAGTATACACAAGCAGTTGATCATATACTAGGGCACAAAGAAAACTCACAGTAAATTCCCCAAAGAAAAAATTGAAAAAGCACCATGTTTCCTGACCACATCCCAAATTAATAACCAACATTCTAACTACTTGGAAATAAAAAAGCACCCTGCTTAGTAACTGTGAAACCAAAAATGAAAAATGTAAAAGCAATCACAAAATGTTTAGAACATGAGATCACTGACATGCTTCAGG
>NW_007272103.1:0-726 GCF_000164805.1 Carlito syrichta | reverse complement strand
GAACAGCTAACCCCACAGTGTTTCACAATTGTAAAGCCTAACTCACACTTCTAACAGTATAAACATGCGCAATGCCTCTTTCTTCATGATTTTTCCAACATTATTCACGTTCCATTTTTCAATGTTTTTTAAAATTTTATTTTGTGGCTTGATTGTTAGAGTCAGAGTCTAACTCTGTCGCACAGAGTAGACGGTCACAGACACTGCAGCCTCCAACTCCTGGGCTCGGGCCACTCTTCCAGCTCAGCCTTCCAAGTGTCTGGAACTTTGTTGAGCTCAGGGAGAAACGAACTGAACGTGCACCACAGGGAGGAGAGTTTGATGGCACCTTTTTTTCCAAGTTGATGGGCGGGTGTCAGACAGGCCTGTTAGCGTCCTCTTGAGCCACAGCGCCATCGTGAGGAAATAGTTTCATAGATGAGTCGGACAGACCTTTGCCTGCCCTAGCCTTTGAGGAAGCAAGGGTTGAACAGAACTGGCAGAACCCAGAGCAAGATGCAGACATTTGGGGAATTTCTGAGGACTGAGGGATCGAGACTGAGTCAGCAGCTTCCAAGAGGTCTCAGCACAGACAGGAGGGGGAAAGGGTTTCAGTTTCCTCAGAGTTTGAGCAGTTCTAGAGCATACCATTTGCAGTCAAGATCAGGCCTTGTGGTATTTACCATAGAAACAGGGTACGAGGAGTTGTAGGCATCTTGTGTCTTTTTTTTGTGTGAATTCTCACTC
>NW_007272102.1:0-584 GCF_000164805.1 Carlito syrichta | reverse complement strand
GCAAGGCTTGACAGATAAAAGCTCTTGTCCTTTGAACTGAGAAGTCTTATCTAGCCCTTGAATATTGCAAATAGGCTGTGAACAGCCTGATGTCCTATGCCAAAAAGACAAAATCTTAAATCCTAATTTTATAGAGGACAGAGAGGAAAATCATTACTTTTCACTTTGCCCATTTGCAATTTTACATTGTAACTACCCAGGTTTGGGGAGCATTCTTGTTTCACTGAGACGTTCTAATTTAATAAATCAGAAAGGAAAAGAACAGAGCAAAACCATTAGATGAATGGCTTATTTAAAATTATCCAGTCTTGAGGTGAAATGCTCTGAGAAGCAATACAGCAAAGTGGCTCGGATTTCAAACCTGAATCTAGATTGCCTGGGGTGAAAAGTTTTCTCCCCTGTACTCAACTTCTCTGTGTGACCTTGAGTCAGGTACTTATCCACTTTGTGCCTCCATTTCCTTATCTGTACAATGAAACTGATGATAGGACCTGTCTCATGAGGTTACTGTGAGATTTCAATTAATTAATACATGTAAATTTCAGGGTATGTCCATTATTATTCATTTTCACAAATATGTATTT
>NW_007272101.1:0-403 GCF_000164805.1 Carlito syrichta | reverse complement strand
TGCCTTCTCTTCTTGAAGATTTTGATGTGTTCCTTTTGGGTGTGTTCTGTACAAGAGAGAGAGAGTCAGGAGTGATACACAAAACTTGAATTCAGAATATCTGTCTTTTGAATTGATCCTTCCCTTTCTGGACTCCTAAGTTCCCCTATGCCAGTTCCTCTGACCAAAAACACAGAGTTCTTTAAGACAGTTAACCTTCTGCAGTTGTGCATATCTGAACAACAAAAGTCAGAGAAATGAAACAAAAATATATGAATATTCTCCCCACCTCCCTTCTCTCTGCATAACAGAGTCTCTTTTTCTGATTCTCCTTCCTAAAGGAAAGGATATTCTTTTGGGGCTATGCAACTCCACCTGCTGCACTAACATAAACCACTACTTCAATGGGGTGGTCTCAAGGAAG
>NW_007272100.1:0-444 GCF_000164805.1 Carlito syrichta | reverse complement strand
TAATTATTCAAGGTCACCTTATGAGTGAGAACATATGGAACTCAGTTCTTTGTTTCTGTGGTAAATCACTGAGTATGATCGACTCCAAACCCATCCAATTTGCTGTAAAGTTCATATGTTTTTCCTTCTTTTTGGCTGCATAATATTCCATTGTATATACGTATGACATTTTAAAAATCCAGTCCAGCTTCAGTGGGCAACATGGTTGGTTCTGTGTTTTTGATATTCTGAATATAGCAGCAACAAACATACATGTGAAGGTATCTTTTTTGTAGAATAATTTGAGCTCCTCTGGGTATATTCCCAGTAAGGGAATTGGTGGGTCATATGGAAGGTCAATTTTTAGTTCTTTCAGAAATCGCTATGTTGTTTTCCAAAGAAGTTTTCATAGTCCGCGAAATCAAGCATTTAAATGATTTTTAATAGAATATCAAAGGAATGAAG
>NW_007272099.1:0-370 GCF_000164805.1 Carlito syrichta | reverse complement strand
TCAGAGAGCTTTCGGAGTTAAGTGAGAATGCAAGTTAGTTTTTATTATCTTTGCTTGGCCCCAATACCTAAATTATATAGGTGTTTTTTTGGATTCATGATATAATTTCCCCCACCACCACCACCACCACCAAGCTGATGATGGGGGAGGGGAAAGGATTTGACACTGATACCCAAGAGGAAAGCCTGTCATCCCGGCACTTTGGGAGGCCCAGGCGAGTGCATCGCCCGAGACAGAGACAGAGACAGAGACCGAGAGACACAGAGACAGAGAGGGAGACACAGAGAGACTGAGAGAGAGACCGAGAGACAGAGAGAGACAGAGAGACCGAGAGACAGAGACCGAGAGAGACAGAGAGACAGAGAGAGAG
>NW_007272098.1:0-695 GCF_000164805.1 Carlito syrichta | reverse complement strand
CCCTCTCTCTCCCTGTTAGTTGTGTCGACAATTAGTTCTTCTCTTTATGCTGGAGTGCCCAATGCTTAGGGCCCCACTCAAGAGTGAGATACCCCTTCAAACTGGCCATGATGGCTATCGCTAACATGTCAAACAAATAACAAGTGGCATCAGGATACTCTTTTTAGTATGCACCTATTTTTAAAAATAAACTGTTTAAAATTTTTAAATAATTCTATGCACTCAGGAAGTTAGAAAAAAGTTAGATGCTCTTCAACATCCTGATAAACCCATCTTAAACTGAAAATGCTGTAAATTTAAACTGTGTTTGCTACACCTGCTGCTGAACCTCAGAACTGAGCAACCTTACCTGCAATGTGCTCACTAAATGACAGTTGGGCAAAATCATCTAACACAAGACCTGCTTCATGGTGAAGAGCTATTTCATGTAATTTATTGAATACTAAAGATAAAAATCAAGATGTCGTATGAGTACTTGAAGTATGGTTTCACTAAGTGCCTGTCACTTTTGCACCATGGTAAAGTTGGAGAATTGTTATGATGGACAATTTTAAGTTAGGGATCATTTGTACTTACAGTCCTGTGTATCCTTCACCCAGCTTCCCTTAATGGTAGCATTTTACCTGACCAACTGTAGGTCAGTACCAAAGCCAGGAAACTGACATGAGTGTAGTAGGGCTAACTAGACTACAGAA
>NW_007272097.1:0-762 GCF_000164805.1 Carlito syrichta | reverse complement strand
GAAACGTAATTGTATACCTAACCCGTAACTGTACCCCACAAAACCATAATAAAAAATATTAAAAAAACATACATATATACTTTTAATGTCTACATTTACAGTGAGATGCAAAGTTGACATAATGCATGCGTAATATCATAAAAACAGTACATTTAAAAATCTTCCCAAATAAAGAATAAATTTGATAATATTTTGATAAAATTATTGACCCTTGTAGACATGGTGAATGTTAGATTTCAAGAGAGTTATACCTAGCGATACTGAAATTTCCTTTTACCTTTTTTCTGTGAATTATACATCAATTTCTCAATTTAAAATTTACATTTTAAAAACTAAACTTTAAATTATTTTGAAAAATAAATCAAAGTTGCCTAAGTCTCTAGATCTATCTGGGATCTGATGAGAACTCTGAAATCTCTATCAAGAAGAATACAGATTTTTTTAAAAACTGCATATGAACTAACAGCTTCAAGAACCTCTAATCTAAAAGTTTGTGGTTACCTTGCAGAATGACCATAAAAATATTTAACTTAATTTGGGTGAACTTTGAAGGTTCTCAAAAATTATGACAAAAAAACTATCTCAAGCTTTGTGTTTCATAGAAACAGAAAGTAGAATGGTGGTGACCAGGGACTGGGAGAAGGGTACAATAAGGAGTAACTTTTTAACTGGCAGAGTCTCAGTTCACAAGATGAAAATGTTCTGGAGATAGATGAGGGTGGTAGTTACAAGATAACATAAATGCATTTAAAGCCACTATGT
>NW_007272096.1:0-754 GCF_000164805.1 Carlito syrichta | reverse complement strand
ACTTCTTCCTTTTCGGCCAGAGCATTTCTATTATGGTTGTCTTCTCCCCAGGAAATTGCAACAATTAATATTTATGTAACTTTTACAATTAGATAATTTTTAAATATACATGATCCCATTTTATTCTTATGACAATCTATGGAGATTGGTGTATTATGCACACTGATTAAATCTCTACATCATGCTGAATGTAGTGATTGGAGGGGTTGTGAAAATGGTTAACTAAATGAATATAAGAAATGGCTCTTGGATTTTCCTATTTTCTTCATAGTTTTTGCAGTTAGCTGCGTCTTCATTGCTTCACACTTCCATTTGTTGGCATCCATGATAGCTTTGGGACAGGCTTCTGGACTTCAGTGACTGTGTAACTGTTTCCTCCCTGCTCTGGTCCCTTCCCCTCATCACCTCCCACTTATGCTGCACACAGCTGTTAAAATCATCTTTCTCAGACACTGCTTTAATCTCTTCAGTCCCATCAGGAACCTGTGATAATGTTCCATTGCCTTTCTAGCAAATCCAGAACTTTCATCCAGCCTTCAGTATCGCTTTGTGATTTCCAACTTACCATGTTTGTTTGTCGGTATGTTGTGGCATCTACTACATAGTATTTGGTCACTCTCATTTCTGTTTTGACCATTTAGCTCACCTAGAATTTAATTATTTAAATGGTTAGTGTGCATAATTATACAAATTTTTATAGATTTTCATAAGAATAAAATGTGTCTTAAGAGACTTCTCTAATTGTGAATGTTTC
>NW_007272095.1:0-769 GCF_000164805.1 Carlito syrichta | reverse complement strand
GGGAGTCCAAATCAAGGTGTCAGCAGGGTTGCTTACCCCGAGGACTTTGAGGGAGAATCTGGTTCATGCCTTTCCCCAGCTGCTGAGGGTTTGCCAGCAGTTTAGATATTCTCTGGCTTGTAAATGCATCACCCCCATCTCTGTTTTCATCTTCACCTGGTACATTCCTTGTTTGCTGTATGTGCCCAGATTTCCTCTTCTCATAAGAACATTAGTCATATTGTGTTAGAGAACCACATTGCTCCAATATGACCTCATCTTAACTAATTATATCCAAAGCAATTCTAAAAGGAGGGACCTCAAAAAAAAGGCATTTATTTATAAAATGTTTTGTATTTGTCTTCACATGTTTAGACTTCAGTCACCACCAATATACTCTCTGTGTGATGCAGTATATCTATTGAGACACTTTTTTCATTGCTCAAAACAGTTTTTGAGCTCATCCATTTTGGTGCCTTCTAGTGCCTCTGACATTTTTTATTTCACCTCTTCTACATTGGCAAAATGTTTCTCTTAGAGGACTTTTTTCATCTGTGGAAACAAAGAAAAATTTGGTTACAATGAGATCAGGTGAACAGGGAAGGTGGAGCATTAGGTTCCAGCTTCTTTTGGTCAAAAACTGCTGAACATTCAATGGTGTGGACAGACATACCTGTAAATCACCTATCATGAAATGGGCAAATGTGTTGAAAGAATCATAACAAAAATTCACTGAAGCTGAATGCAACCTCTCAGTATACTAGCTGACACACTGATGCCGATGGGTTCG
>NW_007272094.1:0-842 GCF_000164805.1 Carlito syrichta | reverse complement strand
TTTTTTCACATCCTATTCTGTCACCAAAACCAAGAAGTCTTCTTTACTTTTAAGGATTTATAGGATAGAATGGACTTCTTTTGGAAGTGTGGGATAACCTTTTCATCTCAAGTTCAGTATCCTTAATTACATTGGCAAAACCTCTATTGCCATGTAAGGTAACACATTGCCAACTTGGAGATTAGAGTGCAGACATCCTTAGAGACTGCAATTGGGGACAGTTATTCTGCCTACCACAAAAGTGTAAACATAACCTTGTCATCATGCTCTTGGTGTAAATGATATTTAAAACATAGAAAATTTTTAATCTTGTATAGAGAACTATAATGAATTGAAATTGCCAAAAACTAATAAAGATATGGAGTGCCCAAATAACTGGATTTTTAAATTACCTGTGAAACAAATAGTAACATAAAAAAAGCACTTTTATTTCATGTTTCATGTGGTCATATTTTGGTACTTGTAAATGTAAATAGAAGTTGTAAATCTCTATTAAACATGAACTAGGCCGGGCTTGGTGGCTCAACCTGTAATCCCCCACTTTGGGAGGCCGAGGTGAGTAAATTGCTTGAGCCCGCGGGTTCCAGACCCCCCCCGGGCAATTTGGTGAGACCTCATCTCAAAAATAAATCAAAAAAATACTACCCGGGCGTGGTAGCGCGCACCTGTAGTTCCAGTTACTTGGAAGGCTGAGGCAGAAGGATCGCCGGAGCCCAGCAGGTGGAGGCTGCGGTGACCGGGAGCAGCCACTGCACTCCAGTCTGGGTGACTGAGTGAGAATCCAACTTAAAAACAAACATGAACTAGAAGAACAAAATGTAAAAATATCTTATCTTCATCAT
>NW_007272093.1:0-619 GCF_000164805.1 Carlito syrichta | reverse complement strand
AGAGAGAGAGACAGCGAGACAGAGAGAGGGACACAGAGACATAGAGAGAGAGAGAGAGAGAGACAGAGACAGTGAGACAGAGCGACACAGAGACAGAGAGAGACAGATCAGAGAGAGAGAGATACAGAGACAGAGAGACACAGAGACGGAGAGAGACAGAGAGAGAGAGCAAGACAGAGAGAGGGACACAGAGACAGAGAGAGAGAGAGAGAGAGAGAGAGAGAGAGAGAGAGAGAGAGAGGAGAGAGAAAGAGAGAGAGAGAGAGACAGAGACAGAGACAGAGAGACACAGAGACAGAGATGAGAGAGAGAGATACAGAGACAGAGAGACACAGAGACAGAGAGAGACAGAGCAGAGAGAGAGAGATACAGAGACAGAGAGACACAGAGACGGAGAGAGACAGAGAGAGAGACAGCAAGACAGAGAGAGGGACACAGAGACAGAGAGAGAGAGAGAGAGAGAGACAGAGACAGAGAGACAGAGAGACACAGAGACAGAGAGAGACAGAGCAGAGAGAGAGAGATACAGAGACAGAGAGACACAGAGACGGAGAGAGACAGAGAGAGAGAGCAAGACAGAGAGAGGGACACAGAGACAGAGAGAGAGAGAGAGAGAGAG
>NW_007272092.1:0-842 GCF_000164805.1 Carlito syrichta | reverse complement strand
GGATGTGGACATTTTCAGGGCAAATACTATGCCTACCACAATCCCCTTCTTTTATTTTTATTTTTTTTAGTGGGCCATGCTACTCTGGAGACTTGAAGGAGACCAACCATATCTCTTTTCCCTCATTTGAGTGAGCCCCAGGGTGCAGTCATTTTGAAAACACAGACCTCAGAGCATTGAGTTCCAGATCAAGGCTTCTCAACTGACTGTTTGCATGTGTGTAGCAGACTGAGTTCTGGCTGCCTGTCCCTCTGCTTTCTCCTAGCCACCCTCAGTCTTGTCTGGAGATGCCTTCCCTCCCGTGATCCCCAGTCTACCGGGTGCTTCCTTTGCTCTCCTCAGCTCCTTGTATCAGGATATACACTGTACTTATAGAAATGGAACCCCAGCCGGGTTCGGTGGCTCAGCCTGTAATCCCGTGCCTTTGGGAGGCTGAGGTGGGTGGATTGCCTGAGCCCGTGGGTTCGAGACCCACCTGGGCAGGGAGACCTCATCTCTACAATAAATCCAAAAAAATTCGTCGGGTGTGGTAGCATGCACCTGTAGTTCCAGCTACTTGGAAGGCTGAGGCGGAAGGATCACCGAAGCCCAACAGGTCAAGGCTGCGGTGGCCGGGAGCGGCCACTACAGTCCAGTCTGGGCGACAGAGTGAGACTCCAACTCAAAAAAGAAAGAAAGAAATGGAACCCCATCCCCTGTGGGTGTTTGAGCCATAATCCACAGCCCATTCATTCCACAATCCCTTCCTATTGTAGCTCTCTTCTATAAGAGCAGTTTGGGGCTCCTAAAATCAGAACAGAAATTTATTTTTTCAGTTAATCACACAAATGAGCAAGGAGGAA
>NW_007272091.1:0-724 GCF_000164805.1 Carlito syrichta | reverse complement strand
AAATCAAGCAAAACGACGGATGTGAGAGAGGCTAGCTAACATATTCAAAGCTACTATTTTAGCTGGGCGTGGTGGCTCAGTCATAATGCTTTATGAAGTTAAGTGTGTCCTGAATATGTCCAATCTAGGTAATTACCCAAGGGAAAGGAAAGGTTTGTGTTCACACGAAAGCTTGTCTGAGTTCTGGCAGCAGATTGATTCATAGTTGCCCCAGCTTGGAAGGGACCCATCTGAACCCCTGAGGAGAAGGGTAACTTAGCCTGTATCATAAAACTGTAAGGTGTTGGCTTCACCCTTTCTCTCCATTCTTTTCTCCCTTCCATGCATGGTTGCCTACAGATTATTATTTTGGCAGAGGCTGTTCACTAACAATTATCTTCATGTCCTCTGGGGCTGCCCTGGAGATGAATGAGCCTGTTTTTCTTTCCAAGAACAATGACCCTTGGGGTCCCCAGATCCCGCCCTCTCATCCTTGGGTCCTGCAGCCTTCCATGATGCGTCCAGACCTTTAATCTACCGGGGGACACGGGCGGCAATGCTCACCTCCAGCACAACTGTCTCACCCATGAAAGTCCTCGGTCACGTTCAAAAGCAGGTGGGATCTGAGAGTTTGGCTCTCACGCCCTCACACTCTCTCCAGGTCAAGCAGTCCTTCCTCTGCTCCTGAGCACTAATGTGCTTGTGTCTGGCTCTCTGCTTATTGTGTACACACAGATCCCTTGTG
>NW_007272090.1:0-464 GCF_000164805.1 Carlito syrichta | reverse complement strand
CCTGAATTGTACCCTACATATTTATAATATAAAAAAGAAAGAAAAATCTTAACTATGGTGTATATTGCCACTGATTTTGTTATCATCTATTACAAAAAGTTATCATTGCTTTATTACTATGAGATTAGTTGATAATGCTTCTTCCTCATACTGCCATTTTCTGGTTTTGTTGTCACAATTACATTACTTTGCCTAACTCTAGGAGTATTCTAAATTTTTTAGTACTAGAATAGGCTGTATAAGATAGGGAGCATTTGTTTCTTAAATGTTTGCTGAAGTTTCCATTTGAAACCTTGGAATTTAAGGTAACAAAACTTTAGTTGTTATTATTCAGATTTGCCATTTCATCTTACATTTTTGAAAATATTCTTTTAAAGATTAATTTTTATCTATGTGTTTAAATTTACTTACATAAAATCTTCACAGCATTATTTTACTTTACATGCTGTCTCTGTTTAGCATAT
>NW_007272089.1:0-862 GCF_000164805.1 Carlito syrichta | reverse complement strand
TTCTAGATGTGCATGAATATTGGGGGAATACAATTCAATCTACCATAGGTGATAAACTATATTATCACAATTTTATGCAGAAGATCTTAACATAATTGCTTTAGAAGGCTTATATTCAAATTAACTTTGTAGACTGTAAACTGATATTTGGTTTCCAGGAGAATTCCAAAATGGAAAACATCTTGAGGATAACCAGAATAGTTTGATATTTGGCCTCTCAGTTTCATCTTCCAGAAGACCCACGCTGAAGGTACATTTGTTAGTGTGTATAACTTATTCTTTCCCAAAACTAGTTTTCACCTATGGAATATTGAAAATGGCATAAGAACATCTTCAATTTGCCCAATTAAACTACTTTTTACCTATCTTTTGTTATTGGTGCATTCTTAGTTGCCCAAGTTTCAAGTTTACAAATCCCTAAGTCACCTGAAGTTATTGTCCATCTAGTCTACCCTTTGACAATGACATATAGAGCTGCTAAAATCTTTTTTGTATTGTTGTAAGAGAGACTTTTTAAAGAAAAAAAGTAGCTGTCCCCAACTTGAACATCTTTCCTACTTTCACATATTTTATGTTTGTTTCTTATTCACAACCACTATATTTTCTCTCTCATTGCAGTATTTTTCTTCTAGTCAATCTAGAAACATCTTTCCTTATGACATTACTTACAGTATAGGATTAAAATTTTATTATATTTATATATAGTATTATATATTTAATACATTTTATTTCATTCTTTTTAATAGTATTGCATTAAAGCACTGATAATTAACAACTATTTCTTTTTTTATATTCATAAACAGTATTTTCTTTGAACTGATAGCAATACATAGTGGCTAAGTGCAATTTATTTCTGTATTAC
>NW_007272087.1:0-664 GCF_000164805.1 Carlito syrichta | reverse complement strand
TAAACAGACAAAAATTGGAGCATTTTCCCTGAAAACTGGAACAAGACAAGGATGCCCACTCTCTCCCCTCCTGTTTCAATATACTATTGGAAGTCCCGGCTAGAGCAATCAGAAAAGAGGAGGCGATCAGGGGTATCCAAATAGGAAAAGAGGAAGTCAAGTTATCTCTCTTTGCAGACGACATGAGTGTGTACCTTGAAAACCCAAGAGAATCTGTCAAAAGCCTCCTTGAACTGATAAAGGATTTTGGCAAAGTCTCAGGGTATACAATAAATGTGCAAAAGACATTCAATTGTTAAATTTTGGTGAGTACCTACTGGGCCCCAGATGCCATTGTATACATTATGGGACTAAAATCATTCTGGATTACAATTCCATGTAAAGACCGTCATTTTTGAGAAAAACACAGGAGGCAGATGGAACTGAACAACTGGCAACTAAAACCTATTTTGCCACAATAATTTGTTCAGAAGAGGAAAGGAAATTCAGACTTACCTAATATGAGTGACGGTCAAGAAATTTTTCTGGGAGATAAAATTTCTGCCTACTAGGGGCATGAATAAGAATGCCAATAGCCTTGATTGTTTCTGGCAGCAAACCCACAACCAGAGAAAGATACTGCCTTCAGTTGAGGGAAGAGAATTGAAGAACAAAGCCATGAGAA
>NW_007272086.1:0-748 GCF_000164805.1 Carlito syrichta | reverse complement strand
GATCACTGGAGCCCAACAGGTCGAGGCTGCAATGGCCCCAACCACTGCACTCGAGTCGTGGCGACTGAGTGAGACCCCAACTCGAAAAAAAAAAAAAAAGATTTCTGATTTAAAGTTTGTGTGAAAATCTAAAAACCAAAATGGTTACTTTTAAATATTTCTAGATTTCTAAAACCAAATGACTCCTTTCTGGATACAATTATGGGAAACTTTCATTGCATCTGTGAGATCATCTCCCATGTACTCATGTACTACAGTAAATTCACAGCTTTTGAACCCTGCAACAAATATATATGTAACAAGCTGTCTGTCGTTGTGCACAGTGTCAGCTCTCTCTACTGGGTACAAGCAATTTAGTTTCCAAGTATAGAAAATGGAGTTCTGAATGCAGTCTCATTATATGATGTCTCGTTTAACCATGTTTATAGAAATAGACATCTTTACATTTTCTTATTGTTACTTTATAGCCTTCCCCACCTACCCCCTCCTCTAGAAGAAAAGAAGAAACTCATGCAAGTTAAACTGAGTTAATAATAATAGCCATAGGGACCAGATTTTGAGCATTTATTATATGTTCACCTACGCTATAAAGAGCTGAATCATTGTAATGTTATTTAACTTGCACAACTGCCCTGTGAGGTGAATACTATCTACATTCCAAGTTTGGGTTAATTTTTCTCATGTTACAAGCAGTCTGGAGGTAACCTGACCATGCCTGTGTGGCAGTTTTATGAAATCATTAATATCG
>NW_007272085.1:0-678 GCF_000164805.1 Carlito syrichta | reverse complement strand
GCCTCAGAAATATTTTTACTCATGATGAAAAGTGAAGGGAGCCAGGCTCAGTGGCTCAGCCTGTAATCCCGCACCTTTGGGAGTCTGAGGTGAGTGGACTGCTTGAGCCTGCAGGTTTGAGATCCGCTTGGGTGGCAAGACCTCATCTCTACAATAAATCAAAAAAATCAGCCGGGCGTGGTAGCACAAACCTGTAATTCCGGCTACTCGAAAGGCTGAGGTGGAAGGATCACCTGAGCCCAGCAGGTCGAGGCTGCGGTGGCCGGGAGTGGCCACTGCACTCCAGTCTGGGTGACAGAGTGAGACCCCAACCCAAGGAAAAAAAAAAGAAAAGTGAGGGGAGATGGCATGTTGCATGGTGAGAGCAGAAGAGAGAGAAGCAAGAGCTGGAAGGGAAGTGGTACCAGACTCTTTCAAACAACTAACTTTCACATGAACTAGCAGAACAAAAACTCACTCATTACCATGAGAAGGACAAGGTATTCATGAGAAATCCACTCCATGGCCCAAGCACCTCTCATTACGCCCTACCTCAAACATTGGGAATCACATTTCAACAAGAGATTTGAAGGGGGCAACTATTCAAACTATACCGCTCTTCTAAACACTGTGTTAAGTTTTGAGAACAAAGAATAAGATCTAAATCATGATCTCAACAAAACTGTGGTCTAAATAGGG
>NW_007272084.1:0-765 GCF_000164805.1 Carlito syrichta | reverse complement strand
TTTTCAGTACGCTTCAGTTCCTTGTAGATCCAGGATGTTAAGCCTTTGTCAGACCTAGAGTTGGCAAATACTTTTTCCCAGTCTGTAGGCTGTCTCCCTGCTCTCTTGATGGTTTCTTTGGCTTTGCAGAAGCTTGTCAGTTTAATAAGGTCCCATTTGTCTATCTTCTCTCTTAAGTCCTGTGGGTTTCGGGTTTTGTACAGAAATTGGATGCCAGTTCCGATTTCCATGAGAGTATTTCCTTCCTTTTCTAAGGTTCTTATGGTTTGAGGTTTTACATTTAGGTCTCTGATCCATTTGGAGTTAACCTTTGTGCATGGGGATAGATAGGGGTCCTGTTTCAATCTTCTGCATGTGGTCAGCCAATTTTCCCAGCACCATTTACTGAATAGGTTTTCCTCTCCCCATTGGTAGGTGGTGGGGGCTTTGTCGAAGATGAGTTGGTTGAGAAATTGAGGTTTTGCTTCTGGAATCTCAATTCTGTTCCATTGATCTATATGCCTGTTCCTGTACCAATACCAAGCTGTTTTGATGATTGTAGCTTTATAGTAAAGTTTGAAATCTGGTATTGTGATACCACCTGCTTTGTTTTTTTTGCTGAGGATTGTTCTGGCTATTCTTGGATGTTTGTGTTTCCATATGAATTCCTGTGTTGTTTTTTCTAGGTCTGAAAAGAAAGTTGTTGGTAATTTAATGGGTATTGCATTGAATTTGTAGATTGCCTTAGGTAAGATGGACATCTTCACAATGTTGATCTCCGATCCA
>NW_007272083.1:0-876 GCF_000164805.1 Carlito syrichta | reverse complement strand
CTACTTGGAGGCTGAGGCAGAAGGATCACCGGGGCCCAGCAGGTTGAGGTTTATATTCAGCAACAATAGAGCAAATTTAATATGTTCACAAATTCGGATAATCTTGTTGCAGTGAAATTCAGACATGTTTATGAAAGTATTTTGTATGTATGTGTGCATGCATGTGTCATTGTGTGTATGTGTGAACTTTGATTTCTACTGCTGCCATAACAAATTATCACAATCTTTGAGGTTTAAAACATCACATATTTAGTATTCTGCAATTCTGTAGATGTCACATGAATCTTGATTTAAAATAATTAAGGTATGGTAGCACTCCATTAACTTTTGAGGTTCTTGGAGAAAATTCCTTTTCTTGCTTTTTTCAGCTTCCAGTAGTCACTTGTGTTCTTTGCTTCATGGTCTATTTCCTCCATCTGTTAAACCATAAATGGCGCATATCTCTAACACTATAGTATTAGATCTTTCTCTGA
This sequence comes from Carlito syrichta, assembly GCF_000164805.1. Lineage (NCBI taxonomy): Eukaryota > Metazoa > Chordata > Mammalia > Primates > Tarsiidae > Carlito > Carlito syrichta. The sequence continues at coordinate 403 of NW_007272083.1, read as the reverse complement.
CTAAAACTGGAAATTTCTTCAACTTAAGAGCCTGTGGGATTAGATTTGGCTCATTCAGATATCCCAGATAATCACTCTCAATTCAATGTCTTTAACTTTAATCATCTTTGCCAAATAACTTTTGTCACTTAAGATAAAAGTCTACTGCTTAGAATGTGGATATTTGGGGGAGCCATTAACCTACCTACTCAGTAGTTTATTTTGTGATAGTGATATATGACATATTTATATATGTATTACATTTACTATATTATGTATATATGTATGTTATATATACATATCATTAATTTATGTATATTGCATTTTTTAAATTCACAAAATATGCAGAAATATATATGCATTTTTATGTACAACTTATGTAATAATAAAATGAAAACATAGCTGGGCTCAGTGGCTTAGCCTG
>NW_007272082.1:0-681 GCF_000164805.1 Carlito syrichta | reverse complement strand
GCAATTCATGAATCATGGTAAAATATTTATAAATCAACTCGTGGTCCCCTGGTTTAAAATATACACTGAAACTTCTATTATTACACTTGATTTTGGACTCTAAGGAGCCGGCATAATCATGTCATAAGACTTGCACACCCACACACAATTCCGGATTAATAGCCAAACAAACAAGGAGTAATGTCTCCACTCCAGGGAAACCTCAGTGATAACATCAATTTGACTTTTGCTTAACACTTACTGCTTACTTCTCACACATTCTCCACAACAAAGTTTCCTCTCCCAGAGGCAGTTCATTGGAGAATTTTTATCACATGCTCATTCATCTTCAGAAAGACAAATTTAGTGATTAACAGGATAACAGATAAGGCGAGAAATGATAAGTAATCCCACGATGAAATGAAGAGAGGATGTAAAGGTGATTGGCCACTCCAGCTATCATTAACTCCATTGAAAGTAAAAAGGCCTTTTGTCATTTCTTCACTGGGCAATAGGTCCAATTATCTAAAACCCTTGCCTAGAATTCAGACACACACTAGAGCAGGACCCTTCAGGCAAACTCTGATGATCACTTTTGACAAATGTTCTCCTTGAGCATAATGTAGTTACTCCAATGCTTTTAGAAATGACTACACTTACACTCAAACAGTCTTTACAAAGTGAAACCCAAACACATCCCGG
>NW_007272081.1:0-727 GCF_000164805.1 Carlito syrichta | reverse complement strand
AGACCAGAACAGGAAAATAATGAGAAATTAAATAGGGTATTATATAATTATCAAAAAGGCCTGTTATCCAAGAATATGTTAGCAATCATAAATGGGTAAACATCTAACATGAGTACATCAAACTATGTGAGACAAAGCTGAGAGAAATATTCCACAAAGAATTATCACGAATTTTATACAATAAGAGTATATTCCACAAAATAGAAAAGCAAAGACTCATCCCCACTTATTCTATGAGAATAGTATTACCCTAATATCAAAACCAGAAAAAAACATCAAAAGAAAGATACAAACCAAGATCACTCATAAAATTAGACACAAAACTTTTTACACACTGACATATCAAATTGAGTAATATAGAATAAGAGTTATATACTTACAAAAAATGGAACTTATGCCTGTGGTGCAAGCTAGTTCAACATTTTAAAAAATTCAATATAATTCACTACATTCACAGACTAAAAGAGAAAAATAATATTATTATATCAATACACAATGGCTAATGAAACAACATAAGAGCAAATAAAACTATACACATTTTAAAAATAACAACTATGATTCTTTTCATAAATTAAATGATCGCCTATCTCAAAAATGCTAAAGAAATGACAACAGGCCGGGCTCAGGTCCGCGGGTTCGAGACCCACCTGGACAACTTGGCAAGACCTCATCTCTAAAATAAATAAAAAAATTAGCCGGGCGTTGTAGTGTGCATCTGGCTTTCAGG
>NW_007272080.1:0-688 GCF_000164805.1 Carlito syrichta | reverse complement strand
CCTGAGAAAAATATGTTCCTGAGAGGTAAACTGATGTGTGAGATCAATAACTGCATAGTGGCAGAATTTTTAATCCTGGTGCAGTGACTACATTATAGTTGGTTGCTCAATTCATCTGTATAAACAAATGAAATGATAGAGAAAAGGATAACTGAAAGCAGTTGATTAAAAATAAATTTCGATATGCCTTGTGCACTTGGTGTTTGCATGATAACTTATACTTGATTTACTCTTATAAAAAATAATCTAATGATTCTTTACCAAGTTAAGCCATTTTCAGTGGTGATTGTGCACTGATGAGACAAGAATAATCAGCCTATTAGCAGGGAAAGGAGAAAAAATAACTGCTTGCACAGTAACTGTCATATAAGTGGCAAAGCCCTGGAGTCTGCAAAGGTCTGCACATTGTTATGTTGATATATCTAGAGCTACTTTTAGGTTCAGATCTCTGTAAGGCCGTATTTTATAATTTCCCTAACATTGTGTGCCATTTTAATAGTCATCCTGCTTTCCCAAACTTTACTTTAGTGATTCCTTCCAATTAAAGAGAATAATTTGAATAAATATTAAAATGTGGTGAAGGGTTCACAAAATCCTTTTCTTCTGCATAAAAATTTGACTTTGGCTCATGTTCTTACTTTGTTTTCTTGGAAATCTGATAAAGGCAGGTTGTGCTGCTTATGGTAAA
>NW_007272079.1:0-756 GCF_000164805.1 Carlito syrichta | reverse complement strand
CTACCAAGCACACATGTACGGGATGTGATCATCAGGTGAATTTACCACCACAAGGAATTTGGATAAATCCGTGGATTATCTACTTTGTGTTTCACTCCCAGGGAGCAGGAACAAAACATGCTGTACTCAATAATACTTCCTCAGCACCTGGTCCAACCCAGCCCAAGTTTGATGAACAAATAAATGAACAGCCACAGGTGACTGGGTCATGGATGGACACATGAATGACACAACTGGGGTGAGACAGATCTCTCCAGAAAATGCAAATCTGGTGATGCTTGAACTACAAGGTGGTGGGAAAGGGAAACCAAAGCGTGAACAGTAGTCTGGAAAGAAAGCAGGGAAGAAGGTGGAGGAACAGGAGAAGGGAGGAACAGACCAGGGCTGGAGAAAGAAGAGACAAAACAAAATGGGCAGAGATGAAAGAGAAAGGGAGAGACTTCTACATCCAGTCAAGATGGAGTACTAAGCACTGGATTTAGCCTCCCCCTAAAGCCACCAAAAAAAAAAATACTCAAAATATGTAACAGAACACTGATTTTCAAAGGCAGGATGGTGATGCATGAGAGACAGGAAACTAACAAGGTGGGCCCTGTGATTATTCTCAGTGTACTGTCTTAACATGGTTTCCAGGTCATGGTACAAGAAGGGACCCCTAGGGGGTGGAAGTAATAAGGCTGAGTAATGAGGCTGTGGAAGTAATGAGGCTGAGAACATGGTGAGGCCCATCTTGCAGGATGAGCAACAGGAGAGGAG
>NW_007272078.1:0-459 GCF_000164805.1 Carlito syrichta | reverse complement strand
ATCTTCGAAATTTGACCTTGTTACACTTCAGATTTCTTTTTTTTGAGTTGTGTAACCTTTTATTAGCAACTAAAATAGGAGGTATATGTTGTACAACACGGTAGTCATTGACTATAACCGGAGATTTATTATATTCTAGTACAGATCATTTATCAATGCAATTTATTTATTAAAAAGCTTCCACTTTTTGTTTGATGTGTACAATGTGCAAAACTATTCTGAAAGCGGAATATATGTGCAAAAGTCTGCAAAGAGTGCAAATTTAGGATATGAAAAATGCTTTAAAAGTTACTTTCAAAAAGCGACCTGCCACAAATGGGCTTTACACTGTCATCTTTTTTTTAATCAGATCTGAAACCGCAAACTAATAGAACTTTCTTCTCTTCTTTTCTAGTAGGTGTAGTCCTTCCTTAATTTCAACTCATTAAAAAATGCTTTATAGTCTAGGGCAGTGGAAGG
>NW_007272077.1:0-677 GCF_000164805.1 Carlito syrichta | reverse complement strand
TGTATCGGGGAGCTCCACATCTGGGGATTCAACAAAATGCAGATCAAAAATATTGGGAAAAAAATTAACCCAAATAAAAATACAACATATCAACCATGTACATAGCATTTGCATTATATTAGGTATTATACGTAATCTAGACATGATGTACAGCACACAGGAGGATGCGTGTAGGTTCTCTGCAAATACTACTCAATTTTATATGAGGGGCTTGAGCATCTCTGCAGGTTTGGGTATCCAAGAGGGTCCTGGAACCATCTCCCATAGGATCCGAGGAAGGCTACAGTGCTGAGTAGCTATTGGTCTCTAATTGATTGGTCGGACCATCGTGTATCTGGTTTTCAGCTGTAATAGTGATCATTTGAGTTAATCATGAACAGAATTTAAATACTTATAAAATCCTTAGAGAGATTGTGTTTCACTTTATTAGGATACTGCAGTACTTGGGTGTTTATTTATTTATTTATTTTTGAGTTGAACTCTCACTCTGTCACCCAGACTGGAGTGCAGTGTCTGCTCCCGGCCACTGCAGCCTCAACCTGCTGGGTTCCGGGAATCCTTCCGCCTCAGCCTTCCAAGTAGCCCGAATTACAGGCATGCGCTACCACGCCTGGCTGATTTTTTGATTTATTGTAGAGATGAGGTCTCACTGCCCAGGCAGGTCTCAAACCCGTGGG
>NW_007272076.1:0-425 GCF_000164805.1 Carlito syrichta | reverse complement strand
CTGACTCCTTGTAAACTACCCTCTAAGTGGACACTTCTATCAGTCCAACATTGTCAATCCACATACTATATACAATGGGAGACCTTCCCAAAATTTGAATTTATTTATAAAAATTTTTTATGTATTCTTACATGAAGGTGACTAATGTTTAAACATGTAAGAATACATACACAATTTTTATAAATAAATTCAAATTTTGGGAAGGTCTCCCATTGTATATAGTATGTGGATTGACAATGTTGGACTGATAGAAGTGTCCACTTAGAGGGTAGTTTACAAGGAGTCAGTGACTAGAGTGAGAAACTCTTCTAGGCTAGAATATTCTGAACCTCTTCCTCTGCTCTGGAGGAATTTGAGAGCAGAGCCCTGAGGAAATTTGGGATGGGAGAGGAGAAAAGACTTACTGTGATGATAAGGAGGACCTC
>NW_007272075.1:0-602 GCF_000164805.1 Carlito syrichta | reverse complement strand
CCCATCAACAAGGGTACCTGCATAATGAACCTTTGTATACTTAACTCTGAATTGTACCTCATCTTTAAAAAGAAAAAGAATCCATATTGTTTATATTTCTCCAGTTCTCTATTTCATATCTAATAAAATTGAACTGTAACAATAGCTTTGAAATAAAGGGCTGTCCGGTACAGCATGATTTGAAAAGAAAAAAAAAGCAGAATTTATTGAGAAGACAGAAATGCTACCACAATGGGAGGTGACCCGAGGAGTTGCCCATGTTAGTTTTCCATTGCTTGTCAAACAAGTCACCACAAATTCATAGCTTAAATGATATAAATTGATTAGTATACAGTTCTGGAGGGCAGACGCCAACCATGGGCCTCATTGGTGTGAGATCGGAATGTTGGCAGGGCTGATTTTTGTTCTGGAGAGTCTAGGAGAGCACCTGCATTCTTCCTTTCTCCAGTTTCTGGAGGCTGCCATTATTCCCTAGCTCCTGGTCCCCTCCTTCTTCTTCAGAGCCAGCAGCACAAGGAAAGTCTGTTTCCAGTTGTGTTTCTCTGCTCCTCTTTTTTTTCACATCCTATTCTCTCACCAAAACCAAGAAGTCTTCTTTACTT
>NW_007272074.1:0-519 GCF_000164805.1 Carlito syrichta | reverse complement strand
CACACATACCCTTTGTGTGGTTTTATCTGTTTCACAATAAAAAGATTTTAAACCACATTTAATAAATATTGAGTGTAAAGAATATCTGAAACTCTAAAAAATATTAAACAAAGATGCATGTGAGTAGGTATAACTGGTACTTAGACTCATTGTAAAACTGTTTGGAATGCTTTTCTAACTACTTTCACTGCAGGTAATTTTCCTTTGTACATTTTCCTGTCAGAGAAACTGGTTGGTTATATAGATTTTTTTCATCTAAAAGACATATTGATTTTACTAGGAGGGTAAACCATAACGATTTTGCTTCTCCCAGTCTGTTTCTTCCCTGACATTCCAAATTACAGATCTATCATTTTTGACAGTTTTTGTGTGTGTGTGTGTGCCTGCCTGCCTTACTATTTCCCCCTGGTCATTTACAGGTCTTTTAGGGTTACTTTTTCTAATTCAGAACATCATAAGTGTTGTGCTACATACTATGGAATGAGATGAGGTTTTAAGAAAGCAGCCATGTTCTCATAG
>NW_007272073.1:0-662 GCF_000164805.1 Carlito syrichta | reverse complement strand
AACATGAGAAAAGCAGAATTTATTGAGAGGACAGAAAAGCTCCCACAGTGGGAGGGGACCCAAAAGGGGTTGCCCGCTTCTCATTTTTCTATACATTTCTTATCACCACCTAGCAAACTATACAATTTGCCAGTTTATTGTTTATATTTTCTATCTGTTATCCCAATCACAAAGTAAGTTCCATGAATGCAAGACTTTTTTATTGTTGTTGAGTTGGAGTCTCTGTCACCCAGGATGGAGTGCAGTGGCACCTTCACAGCCACCACAACATCCACCCACTGGACCCAGGTGATCCTTCTGCCTCAGCTTTCCAAGTAACTGGAACCACAGGCTTGTGCTACCATGCCCGGCTAATGTTGGTTTATTGTAGTAACGAGATCTCGCCATGTCGCTCAGACTGGTCTCGAACCAGAGATCTCAGGCAATCCTCTCACTTCTGCCTCCCAAAAACTGTATCCCCAGTGCCCTTTACATAGTAAACACTAAATACATATTTGTGAAATGAATAATAATGGACATACCCTGAAATTTACATGTATTAATTAATTGAAATCTCACAGTAACCTCATGAGACAGGTCCTATCATCAGTTTCATTGTACAGATAAGGAAATGGAGGCACAAAGTGGATAAGTACCTGACTCAAGGTCACACAGAGAAGTGA
>NW_007272072.1:0-833 GCF_000164805.1 Carlito syrichta | reverse complement strand
AACATCCCGAGTGCCCAACACAGTATTAAAGGAAAAGAACAAAGTTGGACGAATAACACTCTCAATTTCAAAACATACTATATGGCTACAGTAATCAAGACAGTGTGGTATTGGCAAAATAATAAATAAATGTATCATTGGAGCAGAATAGAGAGTCCAGAAATAGACCCCATGAATATAGTCAACTAATTTTGACAAAAGTAGCAAAGATAATACAGCACAAATAGTGCTGCATGTGAATACCTTTTCAGATGTCACACCAAAGCCATGGTCTATCAAAAGAAGAAGAAAATAAATATGATACATTTCATTATACTTAAATTTTTCTTTCTGTGAAAGACACTGTCAAGAGAATGAAAACACAAGCCACAGATTTGGAGAAAATATTTATAAAAGACATCTTGATAAAAAACATCTTACCCAAAAAACACAAATAACGATTCAAACTCAACAACATAAAAATAAGAAAAATGATTTAAAAATGGGCCAAAGACCTTAACAGTCATCTCATGAAACAAAATAGAAAAATGACAAATAAGTTTAAGACAAGTTGTTTAATGTCATATTTTATCAGGGAAATGAAAGTTAAAACAACTAGATATGACTCCACACTTAATATAATGACCAAAATAGAGAACACTGAAAATATTGAGTGTTGGTAAGGATATAGAGCAACTTACCCTCTCATTTATTGCTGGCGGAAATGCAAAATGGCACAGCCTCTAGAAGACAGTTTGGCATCTTCTCATAAAACTAAAAGAACTCTCACCATATGATCGAGCAACCATGCTTCTTGGTATTTACCCAAATGATTTGAAAAGGTATGTTCATGC
>NW_007272071.1:0-747 GCF_000164805.1 Carlito syrichta | reverse complement strand
CCAGCATTCTTAAGATTCTTGTCAGCAGGTGACACATTTTCAAATGCCCACTGTGAATTTTTGAACCCTTTAACTCACTGATATATTGTAGCACAAAGTCAATACAGCCACTAGCTAGAAAAGATGACCTGGAGTCAGCCTAGACTTCATGGGTTATGGGCAAATTTGGTCACAAGACTAAAATCTCATCCAATGCTAGTATTAGATTTGGGGTTCTTAGGACAATCATGTTTTGGAGCAACTTGCTGAAAATGTAGGAGTTCTCATGACTCTCTCAGGGCATTTCTTTTGTTATCATGACTCACAGAAGTCACAGAAGTCTATAGTTAGGATCTCATTTTAAGGGAGCAATTGGATGCAAATCAGAAAAAGCAAAAATAGAGACACTTAAAGGGCCAGGTCAAGGAGGGCCCCAAATGGAAAACTTCCATTGCCTGCTTATCCTGTGGTGAGGGTGCACCCCTCTGGCTCCTGGATCTTTTGGCTCTTTGTCATTACATCATTAGCCTGGTTCTCAGGTCTATCTGATCATTGGCTGAAGGTCATGAGGGGCCTTCCAACTCTCACTCTTTGCTCTCCGTTATTGAGTGACACACCTGAGACTGTTGTTTTACCTCTTTATGAATCCATGGCCCAAAAGAACAGCAATCCCATTCCATCCTCCTGTTGCTGTCATATTCCCCAGTAGTCAATCCAGAGACATGCACCTGCTATGCATCACCTATAGTTCAACCCCAACACTGCTGC
>NW_007272070.1:0-768 GCF_000164805.1 Carlito syrichta | reverse complement strand
GAGTCTCAGAATTCCATCTCTGAGAAGAAGGCAAGAGAACCCAGCACAATAGAGGTGCTAGAAAATGCTCTACTGGTACTTCACTGTCTTCATCTGCTTAAGTCTCTGTTTGGTGAAAGGAGGGGCCCTGTGTACTTGGGGTAGAAAACCTGCAGAATGAATTACAAGCCTTGAGCATGCCCAGCCCATCTACAAAGAACTCACAGGCAGTGAGCGATGCCGTGCTGAGGCCTGCAGGTGTGGAGAGTCTGTGCCTTTTCATTTTGCTGAGATGTTTCATCTTAATCTACCGAAGGTGTTAAAAGAATGTATACACATTTTCTTTCTTTAAAAAAAACAGGATTTATTGAGAGGACAGAAAATCTCCCAAGCCGGAGGGGACACAAGGTTATTGCCCTGTATACACATTTTCAGAGATGTTTTCTATGTATTACTTTTCAAAGTACTTTTCAGAAGTGTCTGGACACTATGGTAACCATGCTGAGCATCTCTAGTAATTGCAGAAGTCAATTGTGACTTGTATTCATCTTTTGTTATCAGTATATATTTTTCCTTTCTTAAAATGGGTATACATTTTTTGCACCCTCTGTATTTGCTGAATTTGGACTTCTTCATGTCACCCACATTTCCAAAAGAATCCCTGTGTTCACTACATATCTAATTTGAATAGATCCAACTGTTGTCTCTCCTATGAAAGTCTTTTTTTTAGGTGATACCAATACATTTACAGAGACACCCCTCAGACCTCAGAACATGCAGGTACCCATG
>NW_007272069.1:0-553 GCF_000164805.1 Carlito syrichta | reverse complement strand
GAATGTAGGCATGATCAATTTATGGGCTGATGGTTTACTTCAGCAAATATAAAGATGTATTATCCCTTGAGGTTTGTTTTTAACCTCACTTTCACCTTCATTAATATTAACTTTGTAGGTCAGTAAATCTGGAACAGAAGCCAATATCTTCAGATTATGAGTTATTAATCTTAACCAACCTGAAAAATTGTGTGAATTTTTTTTTACTACAGAAAATAAAGACTTCTTTTTTCTCCTCTTTTTTCTTCAGACTCTCTCTCTTTTTTTTTTTTTTTTTTTTGAGTTGGAGTCTCACTCTGTCACCCAGACTGGAGTGTAGTGGCCGCTCCCGGCCACCGCAGCCTCGACCTGCTGGGCTCCGGCGATCCTTCCACCTCAGCCTTCCGAGTAGCCGGAATTACAGGCGTGTGCTACCACGCCCAGCTAATTTTTTGATTTTATTGTAGAGATGAGGTCTCGCCTTCCCAGGTGGGTCTCGAACCCGCGGGCTCAGGCAATCCACTCACCTCAGCCTCCCAAAGGCGTGGGATTACAGGCTGAGCCACCGAGGAAT
>NW_007272068.1:0-734 GCF_000164805.1 Carlito syrichta | reverse complement strand
CCAGCCACACACACTCTCTGTGTGCAGTCAGGTGTCTTTTGGCCCATTTACAACAGAGAGTAAGTTGCTGAATAAATATTTAATTCATGCAAACAAAACCCTGAAAGACCGAGCTGCAAATATAAAGTTTTGCATTCCTGGGGCACACTATATAGATATATCCTTTTTAAAAAAATCCACTTACAGCTGTCCCTTAAAGGAATAAAATGGAAAACAAAAGAATTATTCACACATAAGCCTGGATCAAACAAAAGCCGCTTATAACCTTCTGGCCACCCACCATTACTCTAGAAACATTATTTCCATGATTAAATCGGAAGCCCCAAAGGCTTAAGAAAACTAAAAGTACCTGGGCTCGGTGGTTCAGCCTGTAATTCCAGCACTTTGAGAGGCTGAGGTGAGCTGACTGCCTGAGCCCACGGGTTCGAGACCCACCTGGGCAATTTGGTGAGACCTCATCTCTACAATAAAATTTAAATAAATAGTTGGGAGTGGTAGCACACGCCCATAGCTCCAGCTACTTGGAAGGCTGAGGCAGAAGGATTGCCATTGACAAGCAAGTTGAGGATGCAGTGGTCGGGAGCTACTAGTGCTCTCCAGTCTGGGTGACAGAGCGAGACTCCAACTCAAAAAAAAAAAAAAAGAAAAGTAAAAGAAGTCAAGTAGAACTGCCCAGGAAGCCAACAGTACTAGCTAGCTGTAATCTATTTCAAGGTTGCTGTTGCAATCAAGTG
>NW_007272067.1:0-618 GCF_000164805.1 Carlito syrichta | reverse complement strand
TACATAGGGCCTAAGCCAGTGGCTGGGGTATTGGGTCACACAGCTCTAGAGAATTCTTGACTGAGCCATTGGGTCTTGTTTCTCCTCCAAGACCCCTGACATCATGGAGCAGAAACAAGCCATTCTGCAGTGTTCTTTCCAAATTCCTGGTCCACAGATATGATGAGAAAATTAAAGTGGGTGTTTTAAGGATGGCTGCATGTCTTAGATAATCTGTATAATGCGATAAATAAGCAAAGTACTGCTATAGATCTAAAGCCCCCACCACGTCAGGTGGCATAAGTAAGCTTTCATGAAGCGTCTGATAAGTGAACGAGTGGATCTCTATTTGATAAAAAAACAGCGTGATGGTTTATCTTCTGTATCAATATGACTGGACCTTGAGATGTTTAGATTCTAGTGTACGTGATTTCTGGTGCATTTGTGAGGATATATCCGGAAAACACTGGTATGTGTCTTAGTGACTGAACAAGCAGATGCTTCTCCATAACGAGGGTGGGTGGGATTCAGTCCACTGATGGCTTGAAGGTACAAAATAAGAGGAGGGAGAATTTTATCTCTCCACTTCCCTGCTTCAGCTGGAACATTGATCCCTCTTGTTCTTGCCCCGGGGTTGAC
>NW_007272066.1:0-439 GCF_000164805.1 Carlito syrichta | reverse complement strand
GTAAAGAAGCCACAGAGAGAGCTGGGCTCGGCATCTCAGCCAGTAATCCCGCGCCTTTGGGAGGCTGAGGTGAGTGGATTGCCTGAGCCCGCGGGTCCGAGACCCGCCTGGGCAGCGAGACATAATCTCTGCAATAAATCAAAAAATCAGCCGGGCGTGGTAGCGCATGCCTGTAATTCCGGTTACTCGGAAGGCTGAGGCAGAAGGATCGCCGGAGCCCAGCAGACGAGGCTGCGGTGGCCGGGAGCGGCCACTGCACTCCAGTCTGGGCGACGGAGTGAGACTCCAATTCAAAAAAAAAAAAAAAAAAGAAGCCACAGAGAGAGACCACATGGGGAAGCTTTGTATCTACCTGAAAAGAGAGAGATGCTTAGCTAACCACCTGCTTGCTTCTACAGCTCCTGTCACTATCTAACTACAATCACACAAGACGCCCCAA
>NW_007272065.1:0-634 GCF_000164805.1 Carlito syrichta | reverse complement strand
TCTTACCCCCCATAATTTTTAGACAGATTTAACTGGTATTTGAGAATTTAAAAGTTCATTCAATAATGCAAAAGAAAATGATACAAATAAGCTAAACATCTTGTCTTGTGGACAAATCACTTCCCAAAAGGAAAGTAAAAATAGAAAACAAAGATAAAATTTAATAACATAGAGATCATAAGTAATTATTAATAAATCAAATTGAAAATTGGTTTCTATAAAATCTATGATATAATCACACCTTTAGTAAAACAGATTTAAAAAATAAAGAAGAAGCCGGGCTCGGTGGCTCAGCCTGTAATCCTGCACCTTTGGGAGGATGAGGTGAGTGGATTTCCTGAGCCCGTGGGCTCGAGACCCTCCTGGGCAGCGAGACTTCATCTCTACAATAAATCAAAAAAGCCGGGCGTGGTAGTGCGCACCTGTAGTTCCAGCTACTTGGAAGGCTGAGGCGGAAGGATCGTCGGAGTCCAGCAGGTCGAGGCTGCGGTGGCCGGGAGCGGCCACTGCACTCCAGTCTTGGCGACAGAGTGAGACTCCAACTCAAAAAATAAAAAAAAAAGAAGCATAAATAGCATTCAGGTTTTACAAGATCAATAACTCTAAACATAATGGACATTAAAAGATATCATAA
>NW_007272064.1:0-768 GCF_000164805.1 Carlito syrichta | reverse complement strand
CATGCCCTGTTCCCTCACTCACAACAACCATATTCGCACACACATAGACACTCCTGCACAGGCATACACAGTGCTGGTTTTCTCTGTGGGTTCCTGGGTTCTTAGCTGGGACTACATCTCTCAGCACTGACACCCCGTGCATAGCTCTCCACCCCCAGACAACCATTAATTGACTTCAAATGCAACTTTATTGCAAAATGACAGCAGCTGCATTAAGCTACTGGAGTTACAGGCAATAACATAATCAATATAACATTAATAAGGTACATAATTAAATAAGATCCTTACAAGGTCCTGCCTGTATCCTGAAATATAGAGGAGTTAATTGTTCTCATGGATGCCATTAACCAGATGGATTTGAAACCAAACTTGGAAGAACAGTCTCTAATTGTTCTCATTTTTTAAAAGTATTCCATATAATACAAATAGGAAATGACCCCCCAAAAACCTCAGGAGTGCTGTATCACGCATGGCTCCCCCAAGCCCTCTCCCTGGGCCTTTGGGATGGCATCACTCAGCCGACTGAGCACTCATGATGGGGGACATGTGGAGCACAAACAACAATTGTATTTCTTCATTTGTTTCCCTACCAGTAGAAATTGGGCAGCCCACCACAGGCTTTTGGAGGGCTACCATGGCAGGTGCCACATCTGCTTGGGAATGAAAGGATTCAGTCTTTCTGGAGCAAAATCAGCCAGTACTGTCTCTGGAGTGTGCGAGTTTATAACATTCAGAGAAATCACACAGAATGTTCTTGCAATGGGCCTG
>NW_007272063.1:0-618 GCF_000164805.1 Carlito syrichta | reverse complement strand
ATAAAAAGCATGCTAGATAAACCAGAAAATAATGTGACATTTACATAAAGACATGTTATGGACTTCTCTAATTTGGGGGGAACACTCTTTTCAGCATATGAGAATAAAAGCTAAATTCTAAATACCTACTTTGTTTTGTGTATTTTTACTTGTACTTAGGAATAAACTGGGTTAGTTAGGCAAGGGTTTGGAGCAATCAGCACCATGAGATAGTATCTTGGAGCACTCTGCTGGATGGAGCCCACAGTAATATACCTGGTCTGAGATCTAGAGGTGCCAACTAAGAAGGACAGTCCTGAATTAAGTGGCGATAGAACACCTGTGATAAAGGCAAGTTGAGTTTTCCAGATATCAAATATTTAAATTACAGATTATCTGTTATAAATGCAGTCACCTTCAAAAACCCTCCTGCCCTTTCCCAGTGGCTCCATTTCTCACGTGGATCTTCCCCAGCCAGCAGACTTGACCAACTAGCCTAAGTATAGTAGATATGTATAAAGTTTGCTCTGAAATAAAATCTACTTCTACATCCAGGCAAGTAATGACTTTATACTTGCCCTCCACTGTAATTTTGTTAGATTGTGGCTCTAGTCAGCTTTTTGTTTAATTTTTTTTTGA
>NW_007272062.1:0-804 GCF_000164805.1 Carlito syrichta | reverse complement strand
AACTGTTATTTTTTGAGTTATTGATAATGGCCATTCTGACTGGAGTTAGGTGGTATCTCAGTGTAGTTTTAATTTGCATCTCCTTGATGACTAGTGAGGTTGAACATTTCTTCCTCTGAGGCAGCAGTAATGCTTTTCAAACATGCTTTGAAAATGTGTTTTAGTATTGACCTAAACTATACATTTGGCAGCCTGCATTTGGCTTTTGGCCCTGCAGGTTATGAAATTGTCAATTGACAGGGTTTGCACTGGTTCCTTTGTGCACTGTGTGGAGGTCTCTGGTCAATAGAACAGAGTTTTCTTCACCAATCCAGAGCAACCTGGGCTCTGATATCAACTCTCTGTAAGAAAGAAAAATGTGTAGTTTCTCATTGGCTTTATTTCTATGGTCAAAATGATGCCTTGTCCTGCCCCTATGATGGAGACAGTATAGATTTCTTTTCCCTGCCACTGAAATCTGCACCCTGGCAGATGTAGAAAGGTAAAGTTTCAAAATGGAAAAACTTCTTGATCTCTGTGATATTTGTGTCAGGTTTTCAAGAATGTAATACTCACTAAGAAATTTGCAAATCTAAGTAGAGATTATTTTATATGGCTTAATGTTTCTTTAAGCCATATGTCAATACAAGGACACAGAAAAATAAATCAATGTTACCTGATACAGCTACCTGTCTGTGCTGACTGAGAACGAATGTGTTCTCCTTTATTCGGTTTATAGCAGGAGTCAGCAGACTTGTCAACCTAAAAGGAAGAAACTGAGGCAAAGTTAATATAAATAGAGAGTTTATTTGGGCCAGGCTTGAG